>NC_091433.1:83685266-83849795 GCF_964237555.1 Oryctolagus cuniculus | reverse complement strand
CGTGATTCGGTGAAATCATCTGTTTTGCTGGACAAGACTCACCCGCCAGAGCCTAGATTGCCAAGTCCCGGAGGGCCATCACCATGCTCTTCTGCAGGTGTCTCCAGGAATGCCTGGGCAGCACTTTGCCCCACAAACTGGGGAAACAGTTCCCTGACTTGTTTCCTGGTGAAGAAGTATCGGCAAGTAGTTGTGCAAGACAACCCTTCTGCCAGCCCTGTGGTGTCCATCAGTCCATCTGCAAGTCACAGCAACAAAGCTCTCTGAGCAAGACCCGAGGCCCCTCCAACTCCTTCTTCCCCTCTCCAGAGCTCAGCCCAGCACCCTCCCTGAGAAAGGAAATAAAACAAAAGAAAACTCCCCTTAAACAATAGGGCTGTCCAGAGAGAGTCTGGAAGGGAAGGCTGGAGAAGCCAAACATTGATAAACTTAATTAAATTTCTAATGAAAACAGAGGCAGCCTGCAGTGATTACTCTCTGTAACTGAGACTAATATTCCAATTAGGCTAATTCATCCCCTGATGCTCTGAACACACTTATAGGCTTAATCCATATTTCTTCCCTCTTGTCAACAATAGATTTCCATCATTTTGGAAGCTCTGCTTTCAGCACTAAAAGCAGTGGTTCTTGGTCTCATCTGGGCCATCTGTGCACAGCTGAGGTCTGCCTGGTTCCTATACTAACAACAGGACTGTTTTTCTCTCCCCTCCTTGCTCTCAGACTCCAGGAATTTTGTGCACCTTTCAAAAGCGCCATTTCAGAGACCCTTGATTTGTTTTCCTCTCGCTGCTGAGTAAGTCCTCCCAGAAGATTTAAAAATTCAAACAGGAGTATGTATTTTGGTGCAATGGTTAAATTGCCACATGGGATGACCACATCCTACATCGGAGTGCCTGGTTGGAGTCCTGGCTCCATTGCTTCTGACCCAGCTTTCTGCTGATGAGCCCTCTGGGAGGCAGCAGATGATGGCTTAAGTACTTGGGTCCTTGCCACACACATGGGAGACCCAGAATGAATTCTTGGGTCTTGGCTTCAACCTGGGCCAGCCATAGCTGTTATAGGCATTTGGAGACTGAACCAATAGCCAGAAGATATCTATGTGTGTGTGTATGTGTATGTGTGTGTGTGTGCGCGCGCATGCGCACCTTTCAAATAAAATGAAAATAATTTTTTTCAATAAACACAAAAGAGAAAAGACTCTATTCATTTTATTTCCAGTTGCAAATCCTGGCTGACTCTTAACACAACAGAGCCAGTATACCCAGCAAGAAGCACCAGCATCCCCATCGGGAGCATGAGGCATGGGTAACTCCACTGGCGGCCACCAAACAGGATGAGCTGAAAAGGGAGGGGTAGACACACGGCATCGGGCCAGCCTCGTGTGCACCCCAGCTCTTCACTTACTGCCTGAAGAAGGTCCTGCTACGACTTAGCCCCTGTTTCTCCATATGTAAGATGAGAATAATGACAACTTTCTCAGGCTCTGCTGCATGAGTTAAACTGAGCAAATGGCTGCTTTTCTACTGCTTTTTAATATACATCCAGGAGAGTGGAAGCCGCCTCACATACGTCATTTCACGGAATCCTCTCAAAGCCCCTTCACGAAGAGGAAATTGCAGGCCATGGAAAAAGCAGTGTCTTGCTCAAGTTCATTGACAGAGCGAAGCGGAGAACTCGAGGCTCACTCCCAGGTCCGCTCTTCCTTTATCCGATGCCTAACTGATCTGTTCAATTACAGGAAAGGCTGAAACTGCAGACCATCCTTTAAGGCAGCTCCATTATCTTCAATTACACACATTTACCTGACGCGATCATTCCAAAAAGGTTGCCCAACAAGGAGTTTTCCTGAATATGCTTTAATGAACACATAAAAGTCATTTGTAACAAGCACAATGTTTATATGTCAACGGCATTACAAAGTGCTTGAAAATACTTTGTTTTCTTAATTAGATTAAACAGGCTTCCTGCAATCTTCCTTAGTTTATTGATTTACTTAATGAACCTTTGTTTCATAGATAGCTGAAATGTAAATTTCAGTGGGCCTGTGAACAAATTACCTTAAATTCTGAATCAGTAGGGACTAAATTAATGATACTAGCCTCACTCTATCACTAGTGAGGCACAAAGATTTATGACGTTAAAATAGTCGTAAAGAGAACAACTCCCCACATGTGGCTAAGGAACACGGCCTTGCTCCAGTCACTGTAAGAGGCATTGCCTTCCTCACCTCCACATTCACCAGTTGAGGTGGAAGCAGTATTGTCACTCAAGGGCTTACCCAGAGGCAAAACAGAGGAGGCTGGAACTGAGAGACAGAAGCAACAAGAAAGGCCTCGCAGGAAGACAGGGTTCAAGCAGGGTTTGGGTCAGGAGCGCCTACCTGGAAGGACTTTCTTGAGGTCAGAAGTCTTCAGTGGTTCTAGCCACAGGGCTAAGCCCTACAAGTAAAGCAAAGGTGTGACGAGATGGAGAGACAGGTGGGTCAGCAGGCGAGCAGCAAGGCAGAACAGTAACGTCAGTGCAATTTCACCTGGAGGTTTCTGCGATGCCTTGAATGTGGCTTGTCCACTGCTACATTCATGCTGAAATGTGATTGCCTTTATGCAGTGTCAGGAGTTGGGGCCTCTGAGGAAAGCTTAGGGTATTAAGGGGGAACCAGTGCCTTTCTCACCAGAGTCTGCGGCTGGAAAGCCAGTCCCATCCCTCTTACTTGGCCTTTCACTTTTCTGCCATGTTATGAGGCAGCACAAAGCCCAATCTTGGACTTGCATCCTCTGGAACTGTGAGCCCAAATACGGTTCTTTCCTTTATAAATTACCCAGTCTCAGGTATTCTGTTATAGCAACAGAAAACAGACTACAGCAATGGCTGAGGTGGCCTCACAAAATAGGGGTGCAAGTATGAAGGGAGCCAAGTCTTCTGAGCTCGCTAGGGTGCCCCACCTGCAGCAGACCCCAAGGACTCCTGGTCTGGGGCTTCTGCACTTGCAAACGCTCAGCTCCACTCTGGCGGGACCACCATCTGAGGAGCCATAGAGGCACTTGGAGCAGATACAAATAATCCAGAAATCCAAGCCCTCGGCCACACACTTCCCACCTTTGGGACATCATCCAAGACCACTGCAATAGGACACTAGTAGAAAAAGTGTCAAGCCCAAATTCTTCAGGGACAAAGTGATTAAATTTTTACCACCATTATTTAACGCTGACAACTATGCAAATGTATATGCAGCACCAAATCACTTTAGATTTGAGGAAGCTAAACCTTTGAAATTTCAAATAACTTCCCAAGGCTGTGCAGCTAGTGAGTAGAACACTCAGATCAGGGTTGGTGTGGAAGCTGATGCCAGAGGCCACACAGTGGGCTATGACACACACAAGGACAGGCTGCAGAAGAGACCCTCCACCACAACCAAATAAATAGGAACAGGTACAGCCAGCTTTTAGCAATCCAGAGCATCAAGGAAGGCTTGTGTGATCCACAGACAGCTGGAGTCTGGGAACCATAAATGACTAGTCACTGGTACAGCCCAAAGTCAAAGGTTCAACCAATCTGACAAAGAGTTTCCTCAAGGAAGGGCCCTGTGACAAAGTGGAGACTAAACTGAGTGCCATGGCAGAAGCAGAGAAGTGATTCCCCTTGTTGCAGGCTGATTTTAACTAGAGCAAAATGGGATTGGAGGAAACCCTAGCAGGTGGCACCAGAGAGCCTCCGTCTACAAGTAGAAAATGAGCTGCCATCACCATTTCCTCACCACCAGCATCTGCATAAACATCACCATCCCTTAGGGTAATAAAATGCTTAATAAGAAGCAGCATGGAGCAGCAGCAGTAGAGAACTTGAGCTTTGCCATCATTCAGATTTAGGCTCAAACCCTATTCCGCCAATAGTCATTAAGCAGATGACATTGGCCCAGTAACTTAACCTCTTAAGGCTCTGCTTTGGTATTGGAAAAACAGTGATGTTAAATATAGTAGCTGACTTATCAGAGCTGTAATAAGGATGAACAAAAGTTGTGCAAAATGCCTAGCCAAGTGCCTGCTAGTCCATAAATGGTGGTCATTGCTATTAAAAACTAGTCCATAAATGGTGGCCATTGCTTTTAAAAACTCTTTCACATCTAGTTTCACCTCAGTTGGGAAAACCTGGTACCAGGCTCAGCATACAAAACCAAGCACATGTGAAAGAGCATATAAAAATTCTCTTGGTGCTGTCTCTCCCTGTTTGATTCCTCCAATAAGTAGTCTTTCCAAACAGAACTGGCAGGCCAGGAAATAGCATGCCGTGGACCATTTAATACTTCCTCTGCTCAGGTGGAAAAGGACAACAGTGAGGACCTCATTCATTGAACTTGAAAATTTTTCAGCAACTAAGCACGATAGCCTTATGTTCTGAGTTGTCTCTTGGCACAGATACTGAGTAAACACAAGGGAGCAAACCCAGGTGAGCCTACAGGAATTCACGACCTTCCCTCTCAGACTTTACAGCTTGGCAGAATTTAGAGCAAGTCTCTTGAGCGTGTCCATTGACAATGACAAATAACTGACACTGTAGCTATTTTTAAGGTACGTGTGCACTATCTCCCTGCCATACTGTAAACTCCTTGAGGACTAAAACTGACTTAGACTCTCTTCCCTTTTCTCCAAGCACCTAGAATGGTGTGATGTGCATAAATTCATTACTAGAGCGAATCTATATTCCAAAAACAAATGCCAGTTCAGCAAGGCTGGAGGGATCTGTGAGCCCCCTGGTTATCTGTCCCTAATAGCTCGAGATAATTTGCATGTATAATTAAGAATTTTATGTGAAAAGGAATATTCAGGATGATTTCCAAGGCCTCACCCATTTGGAGTAGATAGCAACGCCCTGCCAATGAGTGCCGAGCCAGCAGGGTATCGAAGTCCTCTGGGTCCAGAGAACTCAGTTGCAGGCTCTAGGGCAGAGTTGTTCTTGCAACCCAGAGCAACCAGAAGAGAGATGATGGCACCGTGAAGCATTCCCTAAGAATCCAGCTCCAGGAATGTCCGAGTAGGGAGTGTGAGTGTCACCATCAGTACCTCAAATGGCAACAGAATCTCTTTGCTTTTATCTGAGTTTGGAACTCTTGATTGCAGAGATGATGAATACGTGAGCACTGGGGCAGCCTACCATTCCAACACAGCGCTGTGATTGTTTTTCTCACTTACTGCAGACTACAGAAGAGGGTCTGGCAGCAAAAGGAAAGAATCAAATAAAATTAAGCACCCGAGAGTTGAAAATTTTAAAAGAGCCATTTGGCAACTTCTATTACTTGCTTGTTGACAGTGTAAACTTTGCTTGGCAAGTTGAAAAGCTACACCAAACAAATTCTATCTCTGGCAATTAGAAGCACTTAAATAAGCTAATATAATCAATTATGTCTTTTAATTTGCCAGACAGCATTTACAGGGTTTAATTTTCTGCTGCTACACCTCCCAAATTATCTTCAGGTGGCATTTGGAATCTAATAGGAAAATATATCTCAGTTGCATTGATATTATCTATGCTAAATTCCCCATATAGACTTCTCTCCAGATCAGCACTCTCTGTATTCCATTCCAAGAAATGAAATGATTATGTAATGAAGAAGAAAAATCATAAGATATTTGCTTAATTTTCCTATTTCTCAATATTCATATCATCCTCCTGCCAGCTTGCCCACAAAATTATATAAAAGTCAGTGGCAGCAATGAAAGATTCCAAATACACAAAAATACTATATCACGAAAATCATAATGATGCAAAAATAACTACTTTTGGAGAAATAAATTAAGGAACTGAATCTCATATGGGCTGAGAGCATTTGGAAAGAAATGTCCCTAGTAGAAAGAAGTGGGATGTAGGAATTCAGTCAGTATAAAATGCATGCACTGTCCCATGTTTTGTCCTTGACTGAGCTTGTCTTATATTCCTGCAGCAGTTAGATTACGGTACTTAAGATTACTCTTTTTTACTCTTAAAAGTAGTTTATTGATTGTATATATTTAAGGTGTCCAATATGATGGTTTAATACACACATATACAGAGTGAAGTGATGCATGTTAATGTATCTATCATCTTACTGAGTCTGTTTTTTTTGTGTGATGAGGTACTTAAAATTCCTTAATACTTTGAGGAAATAACATAAGATATGGATAAAGGATAGCTTTTTCACATAAAAGAGGAACTACTCCACAACTGAGGGACAAGGTTCAGAAGTTCTGTCCCTGTAACAGGAAAATGCTAGAATCCACATGCAACAAACAGTGGAGCCTTCGCCAGGTGTCATCAGGAGGAAACTACCATATAAATACGTAGGCAGCAAGGGGAGCCACAGAGCTCACAATTAGGACACCAGTTATGATGCCCATGTCCCATAGTGGAGTACCTGGATTCCAGGCTCAACTCTAGCTCCTGAACCTAGCTTCCGGCTAACGCACACCCCAGGAGGCAGCAGTGATGGCTCACCCAAGTGGGAGGCCTGAAGTAAATTCTAGGCCCCTCGCATCAGCCCTCCAGCTGCTGTGGGCATCTGGGGAGTGAACCCTAGGATGGTTCACTCTCTCTCCTTTCTCCCATCAGAAAACTGCAACTTGACTGTGTTAGAATAACAGAACTCTCTGTTGACATTTTAAAATTTAAATAGAAGAAGAGAAATTATCAGTGGACCTGTATATCTGGCATATGCAAGTATTTAAGCCCACCCAACAGCTGTGTTATTGAGTGAAAAGGGCAGCTTTTAGGAGCTCATAACCCATCAGCCCACATCATCTCCATATTTCTCAGCTGTCTTGGCTCAGTCTGAATTAGTTTTCCTGGGGTAGCCTCTTAAGTTTCCCAGCATCTCACTACCACAAAGAAGTTGTTCTAAAGAAGAAATTTCGAAGCTCACTTAGAAGCTGCTTAGAAGACAAGGACGAATGAAAGTCCAAACCCCGAGTTCTGGTGACATTTTCCCACTATTAGCCTTGTGCCCTTGGAAAGCGACTAACTACTCTGATGCTTGTCATCACTGGGGTCCTTCCAGCTTATATTTTCATTAAGTCAGTGGGATGCAAATCACAGGAAAACTATAATCCATGTCCTAAATTACTTACCATTTTTATGTTCTTTGAAATCAATCTTTTTTTGAGCTTGGTTAATGAGTGCTCATGGCCCTTTCCCTCTGGAATCAAGTGATCTTCTAAATCCATTGATGAAATCAAATTTATAAACCCCACAGCAGAGCACTGGACAAGCTTCAGGAACACCCCTTGAATTGGGGACATTTAAGAGGTGATTATGGGGCCAGCACTGTGGTACAGTAGCTTAACCCTCCACCTGCATCACCAGCATCCCATATGGGCACCAATTCAAGTCCCAGCTCCTCCTCTGCCATGGCCTGGGAAAGCAGTAGAGGATGGCTCAAGCAGTTGGGCTCCTGCACCTGCATGGGTGACCCATAAGAAGCACCTGGCTCCTGGCTTCAGATTGGCACAACTCCAGCAGTTGCGGTCATCTGGGGAGTGAAACAATGGATAGAAGATCTTTCTATCTCTCCCTCTCACTATCTGACCTCTATCACTCAAATAAGTAAATAAAATCTTTAAAAAAAAAAAAAAAGAGGTGGGGCCGGCGCTGTGGTGTAGTGTGGTGTAGTGAGTGGGTAAAGACACCGCCTGCAGTGTTGGCATCCCATATGGGTGCCGGTTCAAGACCTGGCTGTTCCACTTCCAATCCAGCTCTCTGCTATGGCCTGGGAAAGTAGTGGAAGATGGCCTAAGTCCTTGGGCCCCTGCACCCATGTAGGAGACCCAGAAGAAGCTCCTGGCTCCTGGCTCCTGGCTCCTGGCTTTGGATCGGCACAGCTCCGGCCATTGCAACCAACTGGGAAATGAACCAGCGGATGGAAGTCTTCTCTCTCTCTGCCTCTCCTTCTCTGTGTAACTCTGACTTTCAAGTAAATAAATAAATCTTTTAAAAAATTAATTAAGAGATTTATAATTAGTTACATTTTTTAAAAAGGTGATTAATTGCATGGCATATAGAGAAAGAATTACTTTTGAAGATACTACTGACATATATGAAATCAAAACATAGAGAAAAAGTATAAAGAAAAAATTAAAAAGCCATTAGTCCTACTACCCTGAGATCAGCAGTTAACATTTTAGCAGTCTCTCTTGCTGTGTATAGATATATGCTCTAAAAAAACAAACAAACAAGCAAACAAAAAAAAACAAATTGGGATCAGTTCTCTTGACTCTTTTTCACTTAATAAATTATTCTAAGCATTTTCCCATTGCCTTAGGAAAATTCTTTGAGATCATTATTTTTAATGCCCACACTGTGTTCTGGATAGAGATGTACAATAATTTATTTAACCAACTCCCTACTATTTGACATTTAGATTGTTTCCACTGTTTGCTATTACAAGAAAATGCTATGATAAATACCACCACACATAAATCTTTGGAAAGGCTCTGATTATTGCTTTAAATAAATTCCTAGGCTTGGAATTACTGGGTCAGAAGGTATGAATATGTTGAAGACCTTTGTAATATTTACCAAATCACTCTCCAAGAGGCTTGGCCCAGTTTACAGGCCCACCAGCCATGTACAAAAATAACCAAGAATTTATATATGATATAGCTAAGGAATAACCAGACACTTATTAGAGAAAAAAATACATTTTTTTATGTTAACACACAATAACTACACATATTTATGGGGTACTATGTGATAATTCTACACATTTATACAATGTATTATAACCAAATTAGTATGAAATGTTTTATTTTAAATGACTTATCTTATGCTTATATGGGATTAATTACCCAAAGAACTTTGTTTCAGATAAAACCTTTTATTACAAGGCTTTATTTCTTTAAGATTTATTTATTTATTTGAGAGGAAGAGTTACAGTCAGAGAAAGGGAGAGACAGAGAGGTCTTCTATCTGCTGGTTCACTCCCCAAATGGCCACAACAACCAGAGATGCACCGATCCGAAGCCAGGAGCCAGGAACTTCTTCCATGTCTCCCATGTGGGTGCAGGGGCCCAAGCACTTGGGCCATCTTCCACTGCTTTCCCAGGCCATTAGCAGCAAGCTGATTTGGAAGAGGAGCAGCAGCTGGGACTCAAACCGGCACCCACACAGGATACCTGCGCCACAAGCAGAGGCTTAATCTACTGTGCCACAGCCCCAGCCCTTGGGTTATTTTAAACTTATTTTAAATTTAGCCAGTAGTAAGTTCTCAAAAAAATAAAAAGATGATCTGAAACACAAGATTCTGAGAGTTCAGTAGCTATTCTTCACAATTCTGTGTCCTGAATTTTTCCCTCCATGGATATATCTTGCTTTTACCAGGGAAAATTATAGAAAAATACATATAATTTAATGGGCTGAAAATAATCCACATCTAAATTTATAAAACCATATCTTGTCCAAAAAGAGGTACATCTGCTTTCACGTAAGAAGCCAAATTCAAAGCACGCTTTGCAGCTCAGCTCCTCTCTCAACTGCTAGAGATGGCACAAATTCAATGTTAATAGTCCCATTTTCTAAGTGAAGAAACTGAAAATTTGGGATGTAAATCAACTTTGCCAAAATCAGCAAATAGTAAAAGCACCACAAAACTCCAATTTTTTCTTTTCTTTTTTTTTCATGTTTTGGTGTCTGTGTTCACACATCCTACTCTACTCTTTCAGAAAAGAAAAAAAAAAAAAAGAAGAAGAAAAGCAATACTTGTGTTGCATACATCTCTACCCAGGAAAATCTGTTCCAAGGTGATGGACAGCTGGCAGGAGCAGATGGCCAGGAGGAGAATGTTCAAGCCAGGGGTGTTGAAGACAGACGGATCCTAGGCTGTGAATCGCTCTACCACACACTCAGGGGCACACTGGCCTTAGGAGCCTTGAAGACGATGCTGTTATTATCTAATCCAGAGTCTGGAACTGTAGAGCCACACAGACCCTAAACACAGAGGTCAGAGTTCTTATTAACCAGAAATGTGATATCATCTAATTGAAAATGGGCCTGGCTCCCAAGCAAGATCCTTGGGAAAACAAATTGATTGGAAGCTGATAGAAATTTGATCACAATGCTCTCCTTGCTTCAGTGTGTTGCAGCCTGTTTCTGCTTATTAAAATCCCAGCTATTTCTTCAATTGCAGCTCAGATATTGTCTCTTCCTTGACTCTTTAGTCAGACCTAAGCCTTGCTACACGAATTCTCAAAATCCTTCACCTCTCTCGTTATCCTAAACATTTCCTCTCTAGTGCTACTTATGTACAAGTCATAATCTGGCCTCAGAGAACTACCCCTGTGCCTGATGAAGTCACTGTCTCTCTCCTCCCACTTCCCTCTGGAATCCTTTGCGCAGTACACTGTAGAAGACTCTATTCACTGAATGTTCATACAATAACTGAAGATGGAAAAAAGCTTCAGACAGACATTCCTGCCATTTCTATTAAATAACTCAGATACTAATCAACAATCTCCACGAGCTTTTAAAAACTTCCTCAAGGGACCAACGGGTGAATTATTGTCTCAACATAGATTTCCCCTAAAGCACAAAGCTTAATGAACCCAGCTTTAGACATTTTGTTTTTCTAGATTTATAAAGGAACACAAAAGGGGGAAGTTGAGAAATGATTGATAGCATGTTGCACTAACAAATTCACCATCCTAGGATGCATTCTCCTCAGGTTGTAAAATAGCCAGATTTCCAGCATCATAAATATTAAGTTTCCTATCATCATACAGGAGGACCCAAGTGAGTTAGCTCAATTTAGAAACAGTCTTAGCGGTCAAAAATGAAGGCAGTGCCCTTGCCAACAATGTATGTTTGGCCGGCATGTGACATAGCAGGTAAAGTCACTGCCTGTGTTGCTGGTATCCCATAGGGATGACAGTTCCTGCCCCGGCTGCTCCACTTCCAATCCAGCTCCTTGTTAATGGCCTGGGAAAATCAGTGGGAGATGGCCCACGTGCTTGGGCCCCTGCACCTAAGTGGGAGAACCGAAAGAAGCTCCTGGCTCCTGGCTTTGGCCATCACCATTGAGGCCATCTAGAGAATGAATCAGTAGGAGGAAGATCTCTCTCTATCTCTCCCTCTCTCTCTCTCTGAAACTCTGACTTTCAAATAACTCTTTTTTAAACATTGTATGTTTCTTTTGGAAGCAGCTTCCACCCACCTTCCTCCCATTCCAGCAACTAACTGCCTTCCCAGCAATTTAGGGCAAGTCTGTTCCTTCAGCAGGAACAAAAACCCTCAGAGTATCTAGAAAGTATCTAAGAAAAATGTAGATATCTAGAAAGACAGTAAAAGCCATATTTCAATGTTTAAACTCAGGACTTTTTAAAATATTCTTTAAATAAGAAACTTTTAGATCCTTATTACAGAGGAAATGTGTTTGTATAGGAAGATACTCAGAGTCTGTTGAACACCAGGTCACAGGAACAAGAGATCTGAGCATGAAGAGAACTGGAAAAGAAACATTGCCACCAATGCACACAACTCCATTCCCGTGAGTTAAAAGAAACCTGTATGTACAGATGTGAGTGCGGGAGCAGCTCTACTAGGTAGGTTAGCACCCATGGGAGTCAGCACAGAGCCTGAATCTGTGTGTTTACTACAGCCAAAAGGCAAAGGTTCCTATCAGAAAAGCTGCCAATGCAGCCCTACTTTTGTACCAGTTATCTAGCATGAGCGAAACAGTCATGTAAAACAAAACAGGCCAGTCAGGCACTTTGAGCACTCCTGAAGTTGAGCACGAAGACTTTGGGAAATTGCTAGAGCAGCAGAAATGGTGGTTAGGAAATCAGTTTAGTATGAGCACTGTGCCTCTTGCAACGCTCAGTCAATGGGAAAGCTGCCCTGTATCCATCTTTGTAGTGTGAGGAGAAGCAATATAGCCTAAAGGCACAAAGGCCTAAGATTCAGGAATTTGGGTTACTAAACAACAGGAATACACCCTCATCTATTAGAGTGAATCTTTGGCTCATGAGTATGTCACAGGGGAGCGATGGAGCCTTGCGTGCCCATATTGACTCAAGGGTTTCACAATTTCAAATATTATTTCTAAAGCCATCTCTGGGAAATGATTTATGATTCCAGGTTTTCCTTGTTTCCTTTGCTAGAAAATGATAGAATTGACTATAACAAGTGCCCAGATACCTGTAATCAGAACAATGTTTTCTCTGAAAAAACAATGGGAAAAGTAGTTTGATATTGAAAGCAAACCTTTTCACGCTGTCTCTCTAATGATATAGCTTTCATTTCTTAATTCAGAGGTTTACAAACTCTAGTTCGTGAAACTGTATGGCTTCAGAGTAAGTTGTCAAAATTATGGGGTAGAAGCTTTTATAAATTACTGACATTTTTAATAAAAAAGTGAAGATGCATATGCAATTTTTCAAAATATACCCTGGACATGAATAGATGCATAATTGTGAAAGTGAGTATGTGACATGTTTATTATTTATATTGTAAAAACTCAATGCAATTTTGGTTATTTTTACTTATGTCATCTGTCATAGGCTAAACACAGTACATTACAGATTATTGCTATTAGAATATTTGTCAATTTCTTGTTATATACTGTGATTTTAGCCTTAAATATTTTGATGCAATATTGGTACAAAAATATTGAGATTTTATTTCAATGTAGCATACATGGTTTACCAACACAAAAAGTACTTCCAAGAACTCATGAAAAAAGGGAATTAAAAGCTTATTTTGCTGCAAAAAATTTTTTGAACTCCAGGCATATTTTCGCATATTTTCCAAGAATTTTTGAGGACTCCTTGTATAAATGTTTACTTGTGTTTCATGCAATGTGTTTTGTTTTAAAGTCATTACTTTGTAATACTTATAACCTCATGTTTCTGCCGTTTTTTATTTTTCTTATGTCCATTTTTTACATTAATATATCCATTTACTTGATATGTCCATGTCTATGGATTTATACTTAATCTTTAGTAGTTATTCTGCTTTAAACTTGTCCCTTTTATATAACTCAAGACCTTTTATCAGGTGAATTTATTACGTTAGTATTCATTTTTGTAGGAAAAAATCAAATTCTATTATTTCATCTTACATATTGTTTCTATTTTAATACTTTTATTATTTTCTATCTTTTTCTTGTGATCTGTATTTTCTTAGCATTAATTTTTGTTCCATTCTGATCATTTAGAATTTATTGTGTCTCCAAGTTGTCTATTCCCTTAAATTATATGATTTAACTTCTATTAGTTTTACTTTAGACAAGGTGTTTTTTACTTCCAGCTGTAAAATCTAAGGGAACTAGTTCTCTCTCTTACCCTTCTAATGCCACTCTCCTTGTCTCCTTGCAGAATTTTTAGTCATGTTATTATCATTTCATGTTTTCAAAGTTAAATCCTCTTTGGTAACCAAAACCTGCAAAAGTATTACTCACTTAAATGATCATTGCTTACCTACAGATCCTTTATACAACAGCTTCCTCACCTCTGAATCCTTTAGTATTTATTTAGTATAAGTATAACTTATTTCCTTGCTGAATTTCATCATGAAGTAGTATATGTTTCCAAAGAGTTTTTGGGACTCGTGTTATTGCACAGCAGGGTAAGCCTCTATGTGCAACACTGGCATCCTTTATGGTCCCTGGTTTAAGACCCAGCTGTTCCACTTCCGATCCTGAGAAAGCAGCAGAAGATGGCCCAAGTGCTTGGGCCCCTTCACCTGTGTAGAAGATCTGGAAGAAGCTCCTGGTTCTTGACTTTGGATCAACTCAGCTACAGCCATTGTGGCCATTTGGGGAGTGAACCAAGAGAAAGACAACCTCTTTGTCTCTCCGTCTCCCTGTAACTCTGCCTTTCAAATAAATAAAAAATAATTTTTTAAAAGAGTTTGTAATAATTGCATTCCTCAGTTATTTGTATGGTTAAGAATGCATTTCTTTTCACATGAGAGATGAGTTGGTGTGGAATACAATACATTTGTTTACTTTTTATTCCTACAGAAATATATAGGCACTCATCCCCTCCATTTTAAAATTAAAAGACAGAGTGAAGTAAGTTGTATTCAGCTCTATGTCTCCTTCCTGAATTTTTTCCTATCTGGATTTCTATGAGATTTCTTTCCCTTGACATTCATTAAATTAATTAGACAATACTTCAATATCTGCTATTACATAATATTTTTCTTTTCTTGAAATAATTTTTTAAGAAAATAGAAAATTTCATCAACTTTGAGTAGTATTCCTTCAGCAGAAATTTAAGTAACATATTCAGTTATACTTATTTTCCATAACATTTTCCTTTTGAAATCATTTTTTCTTTCCCTTGTCCCTGGTCATTTTAGCAACATTTGTCTTATTACTGTTTCTGACATGGCTCTCCATTTGTAAAATTTTATTATTATCTTTACTTTTTGAGTACTCTGCCAAACTGTTTTTGCATTTTATTTTAATTTTGTCATTGAATTATTGTATCTTTGCTTTAATTCAGAGCACTATTTTTATTCTGCTCCTCAAGAATAAAACATACCAGTGCTATAATATCAGTCAAGCCATTTACCTAGAACTCAACTGTCTCATTTCAAATTTTTTCGAGATGCTAGAATAGGGAGGGAGCTTACTGCACTAGTCTAGGGGAGGAGAGTTTAAAAAAAAGTGAGGCTGAAGCCATGGCTCAATAGGCTAATCCTCCACCTTGCGGCGCCGGCACACCGGGTTCTAGTCCCGGTCGGGGCACCGGATTCTGTCCTCTTCAATCCAGCTCTCTGCTGTGGCCCGGGAGTGCAGTGGAGGATGGCCCAGGTCCTTGGGCCCTGCACCCGCATGGGAGACCAGGATAAGCACCTGGCTCCTGGCTTCGGATCAGCGCAGTGCGCCGGCCGCAGCAGCCATTGGGGGTGAACCAACGGAAAAGGAAGACCTTTCTCTCTGTCTCTCTCTCTCACTGTCCACTCTGCATGTCAAAAAAAAAAAAAGTGAATAGAGTGTAATCTCAGGGGAGGATTAGAGAAAAAATGACAGAGGAAACTCCACACAAATTGGGAGGACACTGTGGACCTACGTGAAGGGTATGTTTCTCTCTCCCTGAACACCTGGCATTTGCATCCTGTAATTAGCTGAGAGAGGACAGGTGTCATTTCAGAGATATGTAATAGCTGCACCAGCTCATATCCACATATCCAGCAACCAGCCGACATAAGAACCAGCCAATATAAGGTGTCTGAGTCTAGCTGGAAGAATTGATGGGGGGCTGGGTGCTTATGACCATGGAAGCCTTGGGTGCCAGGACTATAAAAACCCTGTGCCTGAATGGGAGGGCGCAGGGTATGGCTTGAGCTTTGGGCAATCACTGTGGGTGGTTCTACAGCTCAGGGCTCCCTGATTCCCTGCTGAGGGTCATTGATGCGGGACCTGTGTTCACAGTGAGGACTGCATGGATCCTTTGTGTGGTTCTTGGGCAGCATGGATGAAAATATTTTCAACATGTGCTAGCACCCAGGCATCAGTCTCCGTTGAGGAGAGGTGGAGGTAAGTGTGAGAATATGCCAACAGAGCAAAACAAACCTCCACTCTGGTTAAAACAAAAAGAAAAGATTTATTGTGCCCAACTTGGGTGTAACCTTGGACACTCCCCTCACCCTGGAGCACTGAACAGAGCTACTTGACCACAAAAGCACATGCCTCTGGCAACTGGGTATTCACTAAAAGAGCAGACACTTGACTAAGTCACAGAGGCATAGTCCAAAGATAAAAGCCATCAGAGGGGGAAAAAATCCAGCAAATATCAACAGAAATGCCTATTAATCAAAGAAGCAATTCAAGAACAAGAATAAGGAAGACAACATTATGCCCCTAAAAGAACACAATACATAAACACTACAATGTGAAGATGAAGAGATTGGTGAAATGCCAGAAATGGAATTCAAAAAATTGATCATAAGATTACTTAGAAGTAATCAGAAGCAAATACTTGAGCTAAAGAAATCCATACATGACATTAATGAAAATTTTTCCCATAAAATTGAGATTTTGAAGAGAAATCAAAACAAAATACTAGAAATGAAAAATCCAATAGAACAAATAAAGAATAGAGTGGAAAGCCTGAAGAACAGACTCTATGAGGCAGAAGAAAGAATATCTGAGTTGGAAGACAAATCTCCAGAAATTTTACAATCAGACCAAAAAAAAAAAAAAAGAGGAGAAATTAGAAAATTAAAAAACAGTGTCAGAGATTTATGGCATACTATCAAATAACCAACATATAGGTCTTAGGAGTTTCTGAAAGCATGGAAAGAGGGAATGGATTAGAAGGACTTTTTAGTGAAACAATTACAAAAAACATCCCTAATTTGGAGAAAGAAATGAATGTCCAAGTACAAGATGCACAAAGAACTCCTAATAGATATGACCAGAAAAGATCTTCACCACAACACACTGCAGTTAAACCCTTCACAGTAAAACATAAAGAAAGATTTAAAATGTGCATGAGAGAAATGCCAAGTTACTTTCAGAGGATCTGCAATTAGACTCACAGCTGACTTCTCATCAGAAACCCTACAGGCTAGGAGAAAATGGAAAGATACAGCCCAACTCTCAAGAGAAAAAACTGTTATCCCCAGAATACTGTACCATACTGCAGTCTCATTTATGAATGAAGGTGAAATAAAGACCTTCATTAGCAAAGAGAAAATGAAAGAATTTTTTTTTTTTGACAGGCAGAGTGGACAGTGAGAGAGAGAGACAGAGAGAAAGGTCTTCCTTTTGCCGTTGGTTCACCCTCCAGTGGCCGCCGCAGCTGGCGCGCTGTGGCCGGCGCACTGTGCTCATCCGAAGGCAGGAGCCAGGTACTTATCCTGGTCTCCCATGGGGTGCAGGGCCCAAGCACTTGGGCCATCCTCCACTGCACTCCCGGGCCACAGCAGAGAGCTGGCCTGGAAGAGGGGCAACCGGGACAGAATCCGGTGCCCCAACCGGGACTAGAACCCAGTGTGCCGGCTCCGCCAGGCGGAGGATTAGCCTAGTGAGCCGTGGCACCGGCAAAATGAAAGAATTTATCACTACCTATCACCACTTATCCAAGCTAACAAAAGATGCTTAGGGATGTGTTACAAATAGAAACAGAAATGTGGTCAGCGCTATGAAAGAAGGTGAAGGCAGAAAATCTCCCAGTAAAAGTACAAATGAAATCCAAAGTAAAAAAGAAGAATATTTATGAGAAAATGGCAGGGCAAAGCCCTTATTTATCAGTAGTCACTTTGAATGTAAATGGCCTCAGCTCTCCAGTTAAAAGATAGACTGACCGGCCAGCACTGTGGCTCAATAGGCTAATCCTCTGCCTGCAGCACCAGCACACCAGTCTAGTCCTGATCAGGGTGCTGGATTCTGTCCTGGTTGCTCCTCTTCAATCCAGCTCTCTGCTGTGGCCCGGGAGTACAGTGGAGGATGGCCCAAGTCCTTGGGCCTGTACCCACATGGGAGACCAGAAGAGGCACCTGGCTGCTGGCTTCGGATCAGTGCAGCACACCAGCCCTGGCCATTGTGGGGTGACTGAATGGAAAAAGGAAGACCTTTCTCTCTGTTTCTCTCTCTCTCTCACTGTCCACTCTGCCTATCAAAAAAAAAATAGACTGACTGAATGGATTAAAAACAAAGCACATATATTTGATGCCATATATTTGCTGATGAGAAATACATCTCACCAACAAAGATTAATGCAGACTGAAAGTAAAAGGATAGAAAAGGGCATTCCATGATAACAGAAACCAAAAAAGAGCTGGTGTAGCCATCCTAATGTCAGACAAAATAAATTTCAATACAAAAATTGTTAAAAGAGACAAAGAAGGGCATTAGGTAATAATTGAGATGAATTCAACAGGAATATGTGAGTATTGTAAATGTATATGCACCTAATTACAGGTCATCTGGTGATTTAAAAAAATATTAATGTAACTAAAGGGAGACAGACTCAATAGAAATGGGGTATTTGAATATTAAAATTTCAGCAACGAACAGATCACCAAGACAGAAAATCAGCAAGGAAACGACAGAGTTAATCAACATTATAGACCAAATAGATCTAATGGATATCTACAGAAGCTTTCATCCTTCAGATACAGAATACACATTCCTCTCACCAGTACATGGAACTTTCTCTAGAATAGACTACATGCTAGGACATAAAGCAAGTCTCAGCAAATTCAAAAAAATTAAAATCATACTATGTATCTTTTTTAACTGCAATGGAATGAAGCCAGAAAGCAACAACTCAAGAATATCTAGAACATATGTAAACACTTGGAAACTGAACAAAATACCCTTCAATGAACAGTGCATCATTTAAGAAATCAAAAGAGAAGTTTAAAAATTTTGGAAATGAATAAAGATGACAACACAACTTATCAAAACTTATATGATAAGCAAAACTAGTGTTAAGAGGAAAGTTTAGGACAACTGGTGCCTACATAAATAATTGGAAAGGCACCAAATAAATGAGCTACCAATGTATCTCAAGGACCTAGAAAGACAACAGCAAAACAAACCCAAAACTAATAAGAGAAAATAAATATTTAAAATTATAAATGAAATAAACTAAATTGAAATAAAAAATACAAAAGATCAGCAAAACAAAAAGCTGCTTTTCTGAGAAAATAAACAAAATTGACACACCGTTGACCCAACTAACCAAAAAAAATGGGAAAAGACCCAAATGAATAAAATTAGAAATGAAAAAGGAAATGTAACAACAGACACTGAACCAACGGCAAAGGAAGACCTTTCTCTCTGTCTCTCTCTCTCACTGTCCACTCTGCCTGTCAAAAAAAAAAAAAAAAAAAGGAATCATCAGAAATTACTACAAAGAGCTGTATGCAAACAAATCTGAAAACCCAGAAGAAATTGATAGATTCTTGGACACATATAGCCTACTTAAATTGAGCCATGAAGAATAGAAAACCTAAGCAGACCTAAAACCAAGATGGAAATTGAATCAGTAATAAATTCCCTCCCAGCAAAAAGCCCAGGACCGGATGGTTTCACTGTTGAATTCTACCAAAAAGAAAAAGAAAAACTGACTCCAAATCTTCTCAAGGTATTCAAAACAATTGAAAGAGAGGGAATCCTCCCAATCTCCCTTTATAAATCCAGCATCACCTTAATTCCCAAACCTGAAAAAGATACAACAGAGAAAAACGACTACAGAACAATTTTCCTGATGAACAGAGATGCAAAAATCCGCAACAAAATAGTAGCCAAACAAATCCAGCAACACATCAGAGAGATCATTCACCTGGACCAAGCAGGATTTATCCCTGTTATACAGGGATGTTTCAACATTTGCAAATAAATCAATGTAATACATCACATTAACAAACTGAAGAACAAAAACCATATGGTTATCTCAATAGATGCAGAGAAAGCATTTGATAAAATATAATACCCTTTCATGATGAAAACTTTAAGCAAATTGGTTATAGAAGGAACATTCTTTAACACAATCAATACAATTTATTTCAATCTCACTGCCAGCATCCTGTTGAATGGGGAAAATTTGAAAGCACTACTACTGAGATCTGGAACCAGACAAGGATGCCCAATCTAATGGCTGTTATTCAATATAGTCCTGGAAGTTTTAGCCAAAGCTATTAGGCATGAAAATGAAATCAAAGGGATACAAATTAGGAGGAGGAAATCAAACTATTCCTATTTGCAGATGACATGATTCTATATATAGGGGATCCAAAGACTTCAATAGGAGACTATTGGGACTCATAGAAGAGTTTGGTAAAGTAGCAAAATATAAAATCAACACACAAAAATCAATAGCCTTTCTATACACAGACAATGCTATAGCTGAGAAAGAATTCCAAAGATCAATCTCATTCACAATAGCCTCAAAAAAATCAAATACCTTGGAATAAATTTAACCAAGGATGTCAAAAGATATCTACAATGAGAATTACAAAACCTTAAAGAAATAGAAGACACACAAAAATGGAAAAATCTCCCTTGTTCACGAATTAGAAGAATCAGTATCATCAAAATGTCCATACTATCAATAGCAATTTATATATTCAATGTGATACCAATCAAAATACCAAGGATATTCTTCTCATATAGAAAAAATAATGCTGAAATTCATATGGAAACATGAGAGACTCAGAATAGATAAAGCAATATTATACAACAAAAACAAAGCCAAGGGCATCACAATACCAGATTTCAAGACATACTATAGAGCAGTTATAATTAAAACAGCCTGATATTGGTACAAAAACAGATGGACAAACTAATGGAACAGAATAGAAATGCCAGAAATTAACCCATGAATCTATAACCAATTTATCTTTGACAAAGGAGCTAAACTCAATCCTTGGAGCAAGGACAGACTCTTCAACAAATGATGCTGGGAAAATTGGATCTCCACATTCAGAAGTATGAAGCATGACCCCTACCTTACACCTTACACAAAAATCCACTCAAAGTGGATTAAAGACCTAAATCCATGACCTCATGCCATCAAATTATTAGAGAAAATTGAAGAAACTGCAAGACACTGGAATATTCAAAGAGTTCTTTGAAAAGACTCCAGAGGTACAGGCAATCAAAACCAAAATTGACAAATAAGATTACATCAAATTGAGAAGCTTCTGTACTGCAAAACAAACACTTAGCAAAGTGAAGAGGCAAAAAACAGAATAGGAGAAATTATTTTCAAACTATACAACTTATAAATGATTAATATCCAGAATATATAAAGAGAGCAAGAAACTCAACAACAAAAACAAATAACCCCATGAAGAAATGGGAAAAGGACATAAACAGGCATTTCTCGAAAGAGGAAATCCAAATGGCCACCAGAAACATAAAAAAATACTCAGAATCACTAGCCAAAAAGGAAATGCAAATCAAAACCAGAATTAGATTTCACTTCACTCCTCTTAAAATTGCTTTCATACAGTAATCAACAAATGGTAAATGCTGGTGAGGATATGCACAAAAATGTACCTTAATCCATTGTTGGTGGGAACGTAAACTGATACAACCACTGTGGAAGACAGCATGGAGGTACTTCAGAAATCTGATTCTAGACCTACCATATGACCCAGCCATACCGCTCCTGGGAATTTACCCAATGGAAATGAAATCAGCATATGAAACAGTTATATGGGCCAGCACCGTGGCTCAATAGGCTAATCCTCCGCCTGCAGCGACAGCACCCCGGGTTCTAGTCCCAGTCGGGGCGCCGGATTCTGTCCCGGTTGCTCCTCTTCCAGTCCAGCTCTCTGCTGTGGCCCGGGAGTGCAGTGGAGGATGGCCCAAGTGCTTGGGCCCTGCATCCGCATGGGAGACCAGGGGAAGTACCTGGCTCCTGGCGGTGCACCGGCTGCAGCAGCCATTGGGGGGTGAATCAACAGAAAAGGAAGACCTTTCTCTCTGTCTCTTCCTCATTGTCCACTCTGCCTGTCAAAAAAATAAATAAATAAAAAGAAGAAACAGTTATAGGTACCCCATGTTTATTGAAGCTCAATTCATAATAGCTAAGATATGGAATCAACCCAAATGCCCGTCAACTGAAGACTGGATAAAAAAATGATGGGAATACTACATAGCAGTCAAAAAAATGAAATCCTATCATTTACAACAAAATGAATGAACCTCGACAATATCATATTTAGTGATATAGGCCAGTCCCCAAAGGATTAAGCCATATGTTTTCCCTGATCTGTGATAATTAATAGAGCACCTAAAATTTCAATACAGATGTGAAATTACACTTTGAGCTGTAATGACTTTGAACAGCCAGCTTTTCTTGACTATTGAAGAACAGTTCATTTTCATACAATTTTTAAATTCTTTACTTAGCATAGAGTTAATTTTATGTGTACAAAGTTATTTGAAAATAGATTTTAGTAAAAAATAAGAGGAATAGGAGAGGGAGGAAGAAGAGGAATGGGAGTGAGGATGAGAGGGCAGGTACAGTGGGAAGAATCACTATATTCCTAAAGTTGTATTTATGAGAAGCATTAAGTTTATAAAACTTTTCTCATCTCTGTAACACATCTCAGACCACTAAGATACACTTCACAGCCATTATCAATCTACAGGCAACACTGTGAATAGACCTGACAGAATGGATTAGCAGTAGTCAAAAGCTGTTTATTTGCAAAGGCAGATCGAAGAAAAAAATAGAAATGATGGGACAGAATGGGGGGGGAAAGGCTATTGCATAAGAGTATACAACAAACAACTTAATGCCAATTGGACTAATTTGGATATATTCCTAGAAAAATACAACTCATCAAAATTGACAACAAATATTTACAATGATTAGTCCTGGATCAGATAAATAACTTCATAACTTTAAACATGCCTATCTTCCTACTTTCCACCCAAAAAATACTCATCCTCAGATGACTTCTAATCATTTATGGAAAAAGTACTACTACTTTTGCATAAATTTATCCAGTAAATTTTTTCATTTTTTATTTTAATTTTAATTGTTTTAATGGATTCAATATGATTTATAGATACAAGTCTAAACATAATTATATTTTTTCCTTCACTCCCTCCTACCCTCCTTCCTCCTACCTTTCTTTCTGTCTTTTTTTTTAGTTTTTGAGATAACATATTTTAAATTTACATTACAGTAAGTGTTACTTATACTTCATTGAATAAGAAGTTTAACAAGTAAAAAGCAAAGAGACTCTAGTTTAGTTGGAATATGCACAACAGCTATAAATTTTTGAAGGAAAGTTTCCAGCCAATTAGACATGACAAGCATGACATCAATACCAAAACTTGAAAAACAAAATTGAAAGTCCAGTATAACAAAGTATTAGCAAATTGAATATATATATATATACACACATACATATACATATACACACACATATATACATATATATATATGTGAATACATAAGTACCAAGTGAGCTTGATTCTAAAAAAGTTATATTGTCTAAAATACTAGCAAATCAATTCATAGACTTGAACACATTAACATAATAAGGGAAAAATTCCTGTTATCATCTCAATGGACACAGGAAGTCCATTTTACAAAATTCAATATCCACTTATAAATTTTTTAAAAATTCTCAGTAAACTAAAAATGGAAGATAACTTCCTCACTACCAAAAAAACCCTATAGCAAGCATAAAGTTAAAAATAAATAATAAAGGCTTCCACTTTTAGATTTTGAATAAGTCAAGTATATCTGCTAACAGTACTTCGATTCCATAGTGCACTGAATATCTTTGTCAGTTCAATAAGGCAAAGAAAAGAAATTCATGGTAAAAGAATTTGAAAGGATGAAATAAATAGCATGATTCATAAGCCATATGATTGTACCAGTGATTACTATTTATACATATTCTTAAATAACCAATAATGACATGGTAAGACAGTGGCATCCAACATCAGAGTATCTAGATTTGATATTCAGCTCTGGCTCTTGATTACAGATCCTTGCTAACGCAGACCCCAGAAGGATGCAATGATGGCTCAAGTAGCTTCGTTCCTCCCACATGACATGGGAAACCTATATTGACCCTGCCTCTCCTTGCTCTGGCCCCAGCCTAGCCCTAGCTGTTGCTAGCATTGGGGAATCAATCAGCAGATAGGATTGATCTCTCTCTCTCTCTCTCTCTCTCTCTCTGTCTCTCTCTATTTCTCTTATTCCTCCTATTCTCTTCTTAAATTCAAATAAAAACAAAATCATATGCTGAGATTGCTAGGATCTATTATTCAAACAAATCTTCTATTCATGAAATTGTGAAGCAAGAAAAAGAAATTCACATTAATTTTGTTGTTGCACCTCAACTACAAAATCTTCAGTCACAGTACCTGATAACACATTTGAATAAAATGAAAAGATATTATATTTGTGTGTATGCATAGTAAAAATAAAATGTAAATATCAGTATAGGGTTTAGTGCTACTGGAGTTTCACAGTAGACCTTGGAACATATCCTCCACAGACCAGCAAAGACCACTGTGCATGAAAATGTGCTTAACCTCATTACTCACCAGGTAAATCTGAATTAAAACCACAATGAGATAACACTAGACTTTCATCCAAGTGGCAATAATAATAATAATAATAATAATAATAATGTGTTTAGCAAGGATGTGGACCAACTGGAACTCTCAAACAGTGCTTGCAGGAATGTAATCTAGCACAACCTCTTTGAAAAACTGTTTCAAAGGGCATATTAACACTGAACATATACACATTCTATGATTAAGCAGAAGATGGAATTAAATATGAATTTATTTTGGTGCCAAAAAATTTTGAAATTCAAACATAAGTGCATTTCCATTAATATTTAAAACCCACTCATATTCATGGATTTCAAAATATTTTGTACCAAAATAAATTTATCTTTCAATTCCATTTCCACAATATCTTTTTAAGATTTTATTTATTTATTTGAGAGGTAGAGTTACAGACAGTGAGAGGGAGAGACAGAGAGAAAGGTCTTCCTTCCATTGGTTCACTCCCCAAATGGCCACAACAGCCAGAGCTATGCTGTTCCGAAGCCAGGAGCCAGGAGCTTCCTCCAGGTCTCCCATGCAGGTGCAGGGGCCCAAGGACTTGAGCCATCTTCTACTGCTTTCCCAGGCCACAGCAGAGAGCTGGATTGGAAGAAGAGCAGCCAGGACTAGAACCAGTGCCCATATGGGATGCCGGCACCACAGGTGGAGGATTAACATACTGCGCCATGGCGCCGGCCCCTCCATAATCTTTTTTGAAGTATCCTAATATCTATAAATCACACCAAAAGACATACATAAGACTTTTCACAGCAACATTATTTTTGATGACTAAAAGATGAAAACAAGGGTCAGGCATTGTGACATAATAGTTTCAGTCACCACTTGGGTTGCTTGCATCCCATATTGAGGTTATGGTTTTAATCCCATATTGGAGATATGGTTCAACTCCCAACTGCTCTGCTTCTGATCCAGCTTCCTGCTAGTGCACATGGGTGGCAGTGTGATGATTCAAGTACTTGAGTCCTTGCAACCCAAACAGGATACTCAGATGGAGTTCCTGGCTCTTGGTTTTTGGCCTGGCTTAGCCCTCACTGTTGCAGCCACTTGTGGAGTGAACCAGCAGGTGGAAGATCTCTCTCTCTCTCTCTCTCTCTCTTTCTCTGTCATTCTACCTTTCAAATAAATAAAGTTTTTAGAAAACTGAAAATAGCATAAATATTCATTAAGAGAAGATATAATGTTTATTCAGTGCAGTATTCTATAGTGATTGAAATGTACAAACTATTATAAGACATAAAATGGAGGAATCTCACCAATTATGTTGAATGAAAATCAGACAAAGGAGCCGGCGCCGTGGCTCAATAGGCTAATCCTCCACCTTGCGGCGCCGGCACACCGGGTTCTAGTCCCGGTTGGGGCACCGGATTCTGTCCCGGTTGCCCCTCTTCCAGGCCAGCTCTCTGCTATGGCCAGGGAGTGCAGTGGAGGATGGCCCAGGTGCTTGGGCCCTGCACCCCATGGGAGACCAGGAAAAGCACCTGGATCCTGGCTCCTGCCATCGGATCAGCGCGGTGCGCCGGCTGCAGCGGCGGCCATTGGAGGGTGAACCAACGGCAAAGGAAGACCTTTCTCTCTGTCTCTCTCTCTCACTGTCCACTCTGCCTGTCAAAAAAAAAAAAAAAAAAAAAAAAAAAAGAAAATCAGACAAAGATCATTCTCTCTATGATTCATTTATAAGAAGTTCAGAGAGAAAATTAATCTTCTAAGATATTAGGAGTAAAGACAGTAGTTATTTTAGGTCAGAAGAAAGAGGTACTTTGGGGCCAGCACACAGAAAATATTTAGGAATCCCAACAAGGTTCCATATTTGATTTGGTCAATTGGGTTTCCCCAATATATTCATTTTCTAACATTTAACTGAACCATGCCCTAAGGCTGGTGAACCACTCTATAGTTATGCTACATTGAAATTTTTTTAAAGTTTACTACCATGTGGATTCTCCTTTCTTTGCTGGATTTGCAAAGCTGTCAGGGATTCCCTCAGTACCATGATGCTGTACTTTCCTTTTCTCCTATTTTTGTTACTTTGAGCATTCTGCTCTTGATCTACACACTTGTCAGGTATAGTACAAATCTCAAGATTTTCTTTTATTATCTTCTTTTAAGAAAAATGACAACCTCTAGTCTTATCAAATGATGCATAACATCAATTCAACCCATGATTAGTAATCATCCACCAAATGCTAGAATTACTTTTCTGAACACAATGATAACACAAAACTTACATTTTAATCGAGACAGGCAATAAACAAGTATTCAATAAATAAAAAGTCCCCTCTTGTCTACCAATAGAATAGCAATGAACAGAGAACTGTGAAAACAGAATAATAAAGAGAAGGGAGTTGGATAGGATGGTCAGAGGAGCCAGAGAGGGCTTTTCTATTGAGGTATGAATAATCGGAAGGCACTCTCCACGCCAGCATCCAGAGAAAATGATTCAAGCTGAGCAAATGCAGAATCTTGGACTGATTTTTAGTCTAAGAAAGCATTATCTGATCTTCATCTTTAATAGAGGCTCCTGATGGCTGGAAAGAGAATGAATTGTAAAGGGATAAAAGTGGAAGTGGGAGTACAGTATGGGACAAGTGCATCTATGCAGAAGAGAGACGATGGTTTGCCTATCATGGTGGTCTTAGAAATGAAAGCAATCAATTTAAAATGGGTTTCAGGACTGGCACTGTGACATAGTAGGCTAAGCCTCTGCCTGAAGCACCAGCACCCTACATGGGTGCTGGTTCATGTCCCAGCTGCCCCTCTTCCAGTCCAGCTTTCTGCTAATGGCCGGGAAAATAAGTAGAAGATGGCCTAAGTGCTTCTATCCCTGCACCCATGTGGGAGACCCAGAAGAAGCTCCCGGCTCCTGGCTTCAGATCAGCCCAGCTCCAGCTGTTGCAGCCTTTTGGGGAATAAACCAGTGGATGTAAGACCTTCCTGTCTCTCCCTTCCTCTGTCTGTGACTATACCTCTCAAATTTTTAAAAGGTTTCAGAGGCAAACTCAACAAGATTTAGTTACACAGTTCTGTTTCTGTACAGGAGTAGGGAACATAATAAAGTAAATACAAAATTCAAGGATGACTCCCAGATTTCTAATTTAGGAACTAAGAGGATGATGGTGCCATATGTTAATAATCAGAAACTGGGGGAAGAGAAGCGTTGAGTAGAAAATTTTAAAAGTCTCTTTTGGGTTTGTGACATTTAGATTATCTATGAGCTCTATCTAAGGGGATGTCAACTTTCTTTAGAGTTTTTACCTATTTATTTTCAATTTTACTTGAAAGGCAGAGAGAAGACAGACAGACAGATAGAAGTCAGACAAAGATCTTCCATTTGATAGTTCACTTTCCAATCACCAGGAACAGTCAGAACCTAGCCAGGCTGAAACCAGGAGTCTGGAATTAGGAATGAACTCAGGAGTCTGTAACTTAAAGGTCTGATATAGAGAGCTCTTAGAATTATTTGAATAAATCTTAGATTCTGGGGTTTATTTTACACACAGCGAGAGAGAAAGAGACAGAAAAGCTGGGATCTGAGAAGTTCCAATACTCTGTGCAGAGAACATGGTCACCTGCTCAGAATGCTACTGGGATAAAGCAAGATGAGACTGGAAGGGCATCCATGGGATTTAGCAACACAGGGATCCCCAGTGATTACTAGAGTAACAACCTGAATGTCTAAAACTGAAACATTCTATATGGACACTTTAAACATGACTTTAAATGGGGAGAAATGTAATGCATTACAATTCAATTGAAATTCTAAAAACATTTCAAGAATCTACTATAGGGGCAAGCCCTATGGCACAGAAAGGGTTAAGCCACCACCTGCGATGCTAGCATCCCATCTGGGAACTGGTTCCAGTCCTGGCTGCTCCCACATCCAATCCAGCTCCCTACTGTGGGGAGCAACTCGGACTAGACTAAGTTACTGGAATTAAGACTTATTCTATGCATCTGCTCTCCCACAATATGGCGCTGAGAAGGGAGTAACAGCTTCTACACAGCTGCCTCCAGTTCAACCAATAAACAGCAGGAGCTGCTCCTGATTGGAGGAGAGCAGCGTACTCGGTGTGTGGGTAGCAGAGTTGGGATTGGCGGAAGAGGACTATAAAGGAGGAGAGAGACAACATGCACCAGGAACATCTAGGGGAACATCTATCTGAAGGAACACCTGTGCAGCCCCCGAGAGAGCCGGCCGGCGGTGTGCCGCTCCCCCGCGGAAGTGGGGAAAGTGGCTAGGGGGAACCGCCCTTCCACGGAGGTGGAAGGGATGGTAGCCCACCCGGGAAGAACCAGCAGCAAACCCGGGGAGGGCCGAGCAGACAAAAGAACAGCGCAGGGTCCTGTGTCGTTCCTCCACGAAGACGGGGAGCGACATAATGGTGCCGTGACTCGGATATGAAGCCTAGGCAGGGTTTAGTGTCGTTCCTCCATGAAGAGGGGGAGCGACATAATGGTGCCGTGACTCGGATAGGAAACCTAGGAGGGAAGAAGCGGGAAGAAGTGGAAAAATACCAGAGAGAGAGACTAGCAAAGAGCCTAGGGAAAAGCCGGACGGAAAAGGTGCCGGAAGAAACTATTGAAAGCCTAGGCATAGACTCGGATACAGACTGTGGGAAAGAAGTTAGGATTTAAAGTGAAAGCAAGAAGAAACTTAGACTCAGATACGGACTGCAGGTTGAAAGCGAAAGTGAAACCTAGAAGGAACACCACAGACTGTGGGGAGAGGCCAGGAGAAATGAGAGGGGAATATTGTTGGAAGAAAAGTTAGGAAACATACCGGGTAGAGAAAAATATGTTAGGGAGGATGAAGCCGCGGGGGCAGGCCGAGGCGGAGACGTAAGCTAGCTTGGAATTCTTCAAGTCAGCCCGGGGAGCAAAAGGCGAAAATCTGGAACCAGAGGCAGAGACGTGGGCCGCCAGGTTGGAATCCGTCAGATTAGCCCGGGGAGCAAAAGACGGGAAGCCAAACCGAAAGGCGCAGACGTAAGCTATAGGTTGCATTTCACCAGGTTAGCCCAGGGAACTTAGACTGAATACCGGTGGCGGAAACGTGAGCTAGACTGTGTGACTCGCGGAAGCCGCCGCGTGCAGAGAGAGCACGGGGCGTGAATAGATAGGGAACGCGGGGCTAGCATGAAGGCCGTGGTGCGGGCGCGAAGGGCGTGGAGACCGCAGAGAGCGCGCGAAGCCGGGGAAGCCGTGCAGATGAGAGGCGCGGGCTGAAGCCTCACAGAGCCGGGAAGCCACTGCGGGGGAGGCGCCGAGAAGCAGCCTCGGGGCGGGTGCTGGGAAGCCGCAGGGAAAAGAAACAGAAGTTTAGAAGTAAAATGAGAGAAATAGGAATGCTGGTAGATAGAAGTAAAATAGGAGAAATAGGAATGCCCGGAGGTAGAGAAATAGAGAAAAACAAGGCCTCCCCACACCATGGCAATGAGAGAGCTTGGATTCGGTCTGCCTGATTAGTAAGACGATAAGCACCTGTGGGCAGCTGCAGGTCACCGAAGACAGGCACGTTATCAACACCAATAAGTCTCCCCACAAGACGGCAATGAGAGGGCTTGGATTCGGTTTGCCTGATTGCTAGGGCTTGTAAGCACCTGCAGGCAGTTCTAGCAGAGCAGAGCATGCGCTGCAGGGCACCGAACTCAGGCACGCATCAGCGCCTAAAAACCTCCTCACAACATGGCGAAGAGAGGACCCGGATTCGGTTTGCCTGATTGGTAGGGCTTGTAAGCACCTGTGGCAACTCTAGCAAGCAGAGCAGAGTGTGTGCTGCGGGGCACCGAAGACAGGCACGTATCAACGCCAAAAATAAAAAGAAAGGGGGATCTGTGGGGAGCAACTCGGACTAGACTAAGTTACTGGAATTAAGACTTATTCTATGCATCTGCGCTGGGAGAGGAGAAAACAGCTTCTACACAGCTGCCTCCAGTTCAACCAATAAACAGCAGGAGCTGCTCCTGATTGGAGGAGAGCAGCATACTCGGTGTGTGGGTAGCAGAGTTGGGATTGGCGGAAGAGGACTATAAAGGAGGAGAGAGACAACATGCACCAGGAACATCTAGGGGAACATCTATCTGAAGGAACACCTGTGCAGCCCCCGAGAGAGCCGGCCGGCGGTGTGCCGCTCCCCTGCGGAAGTGGGGAAAGTGGCTAGGGGGAACCGCCCTTCCACGGAGGTGGAAGGGATGGTAGCCAACCCGGGAAGAACCAGCAGCAAACCCAGGGAGGGCCGAGCAGACAAAAGAACAGCGCAGGGTCCTGTGTCGTTCCTCCACGAAGACGGGGAGCGACACCTACTAATATGCCTGGGAAAGCAGTGCAAGATAGACCAAGTGCTTGAGCCCCTGAATCAGTATAGGAGACCCAGAAGAAGCTCTTGGCTCCTGGCCATTGCAGCCATTTGGGGAGTGAAGCAGCAGATGAAAGATTCTCCCTCTCCCTCTCCCTCTCTCTCTATCCCTCTCGCTCTCCCTTCTCTCTCTGTAACTCTGCCTTTCAAATAAATCATCTTTATTTTTAAAAAGTTAACTACAGAACAATAAAATCAATTCAAAATCCCCCCAAAATATCCTAAAAGTTTAAGACAGGATGATAAATTGCCTATGTGTGCAGAGTGTATGTGTTTGTATAAATACATAGGTATGTGGATACATATAGTCTCATTTATACTTTACATTCATTATATATGAATATGTGTATTTACATATGTGTTTATATATAATGATTTATCATGTCAAGATGTGCAATGCTTAAACCATCCTTCCTTATCTATACAATTATTAGAATTGTTCACAGTTGCTTTGTATGCAGTAACATGAATTCTCTCAGAAAACCAGATGTACATCTCTTTGTTGATACTTGGCATGCTTTCCAAAACACCTACAGATGTTATTTAGTCTACTGGTTGTATTAGAAATTCAACTAGACTCTTTTCTCACACATCTTTTATTATAATTATAGTTATTATTGTTATTATTATTTGAAAGACAGAATTCCAGAAGGAGAAGGAAAGTAAGGAGGCAGAGAGAGAGATTTTTTTAACTTTTATTTAGTAAATATAATTTTCCAAAGTACAGTTTATGGATTACAATGGCTATTCCCCCCCACATAATTTCCCTCCCCCCCCATACCCCTCCCATCTCCTACTCCCTCTTCCATTCCATTCACATCAAGATTCATTTCAATTGTCTTTATATACAGAAGATCGATTTAGTATATATTAAGTAAAGATTTCATCAGTTTGCACCCACACAGAAAATAAGGTGTAAAATACTGTTTCAGTACTAGTTATAGCATTAATTCACATTGGACAACACATTAAGGACAGAGATCCCACATGAGGAGTAAGTACACAGTGACTCCTGTTGTTGACTTAACAATTTGACACTCTTGTTTATGGTGTCAGAAATCTCCCTAGGCTCTAGTCATGAGTTTCCAAGGCTATGGAAGCCTCTTGAGTTCGGCAACTTTGATCTTATTTAGGCAAGGTCATAGTCAAAGTGGAAGGTCTCTCCTCCCTTCAGAGAAAGGTACCTCCTCCTTTGATGGCCCATTCTTTCTATTGGGATCTCACTTGCAGAGATCTTTCATTTAGGTTTTTTGTTTGTTTGTTTATTTGTTTTGCTGGAGTGTCTTGGCTTTCCATGCCTAAAATACTCTCATGGGCTCTTCAGCCAGATCCGAATGCCTTAAGGGCTGATTCTGAGGCCAGAGTGCTGTTTAGGACATCTGCCATTCTACAAGCCTGTTGTGTATCCCACTTCCCATGTTGGATCATTCTCTCCCTTTTTTATTCTATCAGTTAGTATTCGCAGACACTAGTCTTGTTTGTGTGATCCCTTTGACTCTTATACCTATCAGTGTGATCAATTGTGAACTGAAATTGATCACTTGGACTAGTGAGATGGCATTGATACATGCCACCTTGATGGGATTGTATTGGAATCCCCTGGCACATTCCTAACTTCTCCATTTGGGGCAAGTCTGATTGAGCATGTCCCAAATTGTACATCTCCTCCCTCTCTTATTCCCACTCTTATATTTAACAGGGATCACTTTTCAGTTAAATTTCAACACCTAAGAATAAATGTGTGTTAATTACAGAGTTCAACCAATAGTATTAACTAGAACAAAAAAATACTAAAATGGATAAAGTATTAAATTGTACATCAACAGTCAGGACAAGGGCTGATCAAGTCACTGCTTCTCATAGTGTCCCTTTCACTTCAACAGGTTTCCTTTTTTGTGGTTGGTTAGTTGTCACCGATCAGGGGGAACATAGAGAGATCTTACACCTGCTAGTTCACTCCCCACTTGGCCACAACAGCCCTGTCTGGCCCAGGCAGAAACCTGGACCTGGAACTCCATGTGGGTCTCCCATATGGGTGGCAGGGGTGCAAGCACATGGGCCATCTTATGGTGCTTTCCCAGGTTCATTTGCAAGGAGCTGAATCAGAAATGGAGCAGCCAGAACTCAAACTGATGCTCATAGGGATGCCAGTATCACAGGCAGTGATTTAACCTGCTGTGCCACAAAACTGGCCCCATCTTATACATCTTTTTATTTCAAGAACTGTATTGAGTTTGGGGCACCTACATCCCCTATATAAATATCCATTTCAAAAAAATGTCCTTTGAGAAATATTTATGCTCTATGAAGCTGGAATATTAAAAACCAGGTGGCATGAACTAGAAGTGGATTCAAGAGAGATATGCCTGTCATCACTTTATGGAATGGGATGACAATGTCATCTGTTAACTTGAAGTTTGGCAATCATTAATTTAAAGCAAAGTCAATGTTATGTCATATGGATTTCATCCAAAACCATTAAACAGCTCTGCAGTAGACAAACAGTATGCTAGTGGCTGGGTTCAAGCAGAGTCTAGGAAGAAATAGACAAGTTGTGGGCATTTACAATGCTCTGATGATAGTGATGGGCCACATACCCCAAACTGGAGGGTCAACTGTAGGACAGACCAAGTGAGAATATGCCCCAGTACTTTTCTTTGGTGTATTTTTTTAAATATTCACATAACTTTTATTGCAGTATATTGCTACACTTGTTCTCTTTCTTTATTGTCAGTTTTGATCTCTGTGCTTAATTTGTAAACTTTACCATAGATACATATGCCTGTATGCATATATAAGAAAAAACAGGGTATATGAAAGTACTTCAAAGTCTTATGGAAAACAGAATGAAACTATATCTATGCTTATTTCTAGTATTAAACAATCAGTAGGAGCTGGAATGCTCAGAGTAGACTGTGAAATTTCTGGAAGAAGAGAACTCAAATGCCCTACCCACTGTGTGGCCATGTAGAGCCTGAGAAGGTTTTACGTAGGTTTCCAGCATTTCCAAGACTGAAGGTGAAGTCCAAGGCTTTGCGGCTCAGAACACAGTGAAAGTGGACAAAGCTGAAGAGAAGTGAAGACGATCCCTGCTGTCTTTTTCCTCTCGTCTCTATTTTTCAGATTCTTCCTTTCCTCTCTTCCTTTCCCTCTCTTTTTCCTATTCTCTCGATTTCCTCCTTCTACAACCAAGTTTACCCTTTCTTATCTAAAGCTCCTCCCTGGTGCTCTCCCATTTCCTGGTCAACTGACTGTATGTGGAACGCCAGGAATGGAGGGAGAGGGATGATGACAGGGACAACTAAGGAAAGCTTCTCTCCCTGTCCTCCTCATCGTTCTGAAACTTACACATGTTGTACTGCACTGTTATCGTTTTAGTTTGCTCTTTCATTCTGAATAGCCTCTTGCCTAAATTAAGTACTTCAAAAAATTCGTGAAAATAGAATTAAAAACAACTTTATTTTGGTGCTAAAAAAAATTTTTTTTTGACAGGCAGAGTGGACAGTGAGAGAGAGAGACAGAGAGAAAGGTCTTCCTTTGCCGTTGGTTCACCCTCCAATGGCCGCCGCGGCCGGCGCACCACGCTGATCCGATGGCAGGAGCCAGGGGCTTCTCCTGGTCTCCCATGGGGTGCAGGGCCCAAGCACTTGGGCCATCCTCCACTGCACTCCCTGGCCACAGCAGAGGGCTGGCCTGGAAGAGGGGCAACCAGGACAGAATCCGGCGCCCCGACCGGGACTAGAACCCGGTGTGCCGGTGCCGCAGGCGGAGGATTAGCCTAGTGAGCCGCGGCGCTGGCCGGTGCTAAAAATTTTTTAAATCTATGCATAGTTTGCTTTAAGATTTTTTTATTTGAAAGGCAGAGTTACAGAGAGAGAGAGAGAGAGGGAGGGAGAGGGAGAGAGAGAGAGAGAGAGAATCTTTCATCTCCTGGTTCACTCTGCAAGTGGCTGCAGCAGCCAGGGCTGAGCCAGACCAAAGCCAGGAGCCAGGAATTTCTCCTGTGTCTCCAAAGCACTTGGGCCATCTTCAGCTGCTTTTCCTAAGCCATTAGAAGGGAACTGGATCGGGGTACAAACCGTCACTCTTATGAGATGCCAGCACCACAGGCGGTGGTTTCACCCAGTACACCACAAGGCCAGCCCCTCATGTGTAGCTTTTTCATACTATGCATTTTCTATGATGTATTTGAAGACCCTTTGTACATTACATTACCATGTTTGAAAGCCCTCATACCCTTACACTGCACTGGCATAGGGGATCAGTTTAAGACTCTATATTCTGGTACACCAGCAATTCTTGTTCTTCCAGAGAGCTAACAATTCACCTTCTGCCCCAGTCTAAACATTTCTAATGCATTCACAGTATGACTGTCAAAATGAGGTCTGGGACAAGATGCAAAGTAAGCAAAACTTTGATTCTATGCTGGGCAAAGCTGATTCCAGAGTAATTCAAACTGAGACATCAGAATAACACTGGGACTCCAGACTTTTTTTCTTAAGAATTATTCTACTTATTAGAAAAACAGAGAGAGCACGAGAGAGAGTGAGAGAGAGAGAGAGAGCATGCTCACATCACTGCTTCACTTCCTAAATGACAGCAATGGCTAGGGCTGGGCCAGGCCAAAGCCGGAGCCTGGGACTCCATCCACGTCTCCCACATGAGCGGCATGGGCCCAAGTAATCGGGCCATCTTCTGCTGTTTTCCCAGCACATTAGTAAGGAGCTGGATCAGAAGTGAAGCAGCAGGACTTGAACCAGCGCTCTAATGTGGGGTGCCGGTTTCTGAGGCAACAGCCTATGCACAGCACCACACACCGGCCCCCAGCATTTCAGTCTTGGGAAGCACTCCACAGTTTACAAAACAGGTCCACACAAGCTGCTCCCCTTCAACCAGGAACAACTCTGCAGAGGGTGTGGGCCTGCCTTTTATTAATGAGAACCGTCAAGGGCTGTGCTCCCATCTCACCTTGGAGGGGGCAGCATTTGTCTAACCCAGACTGGGGCCTCTGGCCACAGACTGCACATTATGCAGCACTAATGACGCAATTAATCCCCTACATTAGCTGACACATCATTCCTTAAAGTAAAAATTTCCAAGCTGAAACCCTGAAAAAAACAACATGAAAAGGCAAAGCTGCGGGCCAGCTCAACAAGACTGGTACAAGGAGTCTTAATTCATTCCTTGCTTCTGCCTATTATGTTGACAAATACACTGCTTTAATCTCTGCTCAGCAGCCCTCGCACACAGTGGTCAAGAGGCCACTTTATTAGAGCTGCTTTTCCTCCATCCATTGGTTGTGAGAAAGGTTATGGGTACAAATACCTTACCACCAGTATTAAAAGGACATACTGGCAGGAAAAAAAATTATATAGTCAGTCTTGCTAAATTAGTTTACCTAAAATTGTATGTGTGAGTGATTTTAATCAAAATCTAATTTCCCCTCTTTTTAGAGTAACTGAAATGAGATTTTTCTAATTTACTTTTTGCGGTTCAAGTTTCTCATAATTCTTCTATGGTCGTGACAGCACCGTGAACGCGTCGGCTGCTACAAAGCATTAAAAAAAAATTAGATTTTCAAATTGATGTGCTAAATTAAAAATGTTTAATGTTTCTCATCAAAAGGCACAGGAGTATGCAAGGAGCCGCCAGTACAGTTAAAGGCGCAATATTTTTTTCATCTGTTTCTTTAATTCACAACCCAGGGCAACTATACTGTGAAAATTAACAAGCTCTCAGTAAAGGAATCCTTGTAAGCAGTGTCCTCCGAGAAGTTCCTTTTAATTTCCTTCTATCCCTTGACACGGTGACCTCAAGGATGTCACAATAAAAATGGATGTTGGTGCCTTGGGTTTGTTTCTAGTTTATTTGCTTGTTGTTGCGTATGGTGTGCTAGCAGTTGTTTTATTTTTCCTTTCTGCCTCAGTTGGAGTTTGCCAGATGTTATTAGGGCTTGTGAGCCTCTGAGTAATTGTAAGTCTCAGGCTTGACTAGCTAATTCCAATGATTTAGAAAATCATATTACTTCTGTAAATTGGCTCCAGTTGTTACATTAAAATCCCAGCTTCTGCCCTTGCTAGATGCCTGCTGCCTAGCTTGGAGCAAGGCTGGGCATATCCCAGGAGCCACACATCCAGACGCAGGAAGAAGACTCAGCAGGTGACGAAGACTAGGAAGGGCTTTAGGTCTGCAGCCTTGAACTCCAATTTTACATACATGAGATTTATTTCTCCAAGTAGATGTGAGAGTCAGGACCATGGCTTGCTACAAAATCGCACTTTCTTTCTTTTTAATTTTAAATTCTTCTACTTTACTACTCATTTGAGGAGAAGAGAGAGAATATAGAAGGAGATAGGGACAGAGAGACAAAGAGCTCCCATCTACTTCTTCACTCCCCAAATTCCTGGCAAGGCGTAAGCCAAACCAACACCAAGAGCCAGGAACTTAATGCAGGCCTCCCAGGTGGGTGCTCCCAGGGGAGTGGCAGGGATTCAATTTCTTGAGCCACCACGATTGCCTCCTGGGTTGTGCCTTAGCAGGAAGCTAGAATCAAGAGTAAAACCAGTCCTCAAACCTAGACACTCTGATATGGGGTGCGGGCATCCCAGCCAAACATGCCACTAGACAAAATACCTGGCCCCATATTTTATTTTTGAGATGATGATAGATGTAATATCCATTTCCCAGATTTTGTATCCTTCTCTGCTTTTATAAAATTTGAGCGCATGAGGCAGGTTTTGGACCTAGTTGTTGGGATGCCTGTGTCTCATATTGGACCACCTGGGTTCAATTCCCATCCCCAGCTCCTGACTCCAGCTTCCTACTAATGCAGACCCTGAGAAGCAGCTGCGATGATTCAAGTAATTGGAGTCCTACCATTTATGCAGGAGTCCTGTCAATGGACTGTGTTCACAACTCCTGGATTCAGCCCACTCCTGACCAACCATCGTAGGTATTTAGGGAGTGAATCAGCTAATGGGAGCTTCCTCTCTCTCTGTCTCTGTCTCTCTGTGTGTGTGTGTATGTGTGTGTGTGTGTGTGTGTGTGTGTCTATCTTTTTGTCTCTCTGTGTCTCTCAAATTAGGGACAAGGCAGCATCTTATTCCTGTACAGCCCCTCTCTCCACCACTCCTGTGTTGTACCATTCTGGATCTCCAGAAAGAGAACAATCTAGGAAACCTGGCACCTAGTCCAATGCTGTATTTAACGCACGGAGATACATCCCTGTCCCAGTGATGAATCTCCTGATGCCTGGATCAGCACCATCAGTGCCCACCCCACAACTAAGCATGCATCCACAGTACCATCTGATGCTGAGGAACCCCCACCATACTTCTTGGCCAGGAAAGAACAATGAAGAGAGAAGGCAGAAGCTTGGCTCTTCCAGCCCCTACATGACCAAAGCCTTGAACACATATTTCTAAAGTCACTGAAACTTTAGATCGGCCCTGGTTGAGTTTATTCTCTTTTCTGTCCAACCCACACATCATTCATTAAACTTTATAAACTTCCTATTCTTTCCCCCAGCTCAGTTCTCTCCCTTAGATAAGCAAAACTCAATGGTTTCTAGGGAAACAAAGTCCTTCTAAATACAAGTTTACCCAAGCCTTTAACCATCTAGGCAATTGGATTTTTATCTAACCACAGAGCAAATGTCTCCAGAAAGCACTGACCTAGGACCTCCAATAGTGGGAATGTTGGCTGCTTCAGGCCAGGGGAAGAACTCTAAGGAGTCATCTTTGCCTTGAGCTATCCTGGGTAACACCACACAGACAGCAGGTCTGACTTTGCTTTTCCATACAAGAAGCTTTTTTGTGCTCTTTTTAACATTATTGGAAGCATAGAAGGTTTGTGGTGAGCTCTGCACAGATTTTGTCTTGATGGAAGGTAGTGGGGACAATCTAACTCATCAAATTTCTTCTCTCACTTGGTCAGTTAATGATGGTCTAAGTCAAGATCTTCTCCCACCCAGTCCACTCCCAACAACTCAGTTTAATTTTTGTTTTGAAATAAATTCCTCAATCTCCCAACTCATTTTTTCTGAGGTTTTCAATATATCATTAGGCTATTTTATGGTTTCAGATAAGTTTATAAATTATTTGTTTTGTAGAAGCTGCAATTAAAGCCAAGTAATATTGTACTGCTGTCTTCTCTCTTGAGAGAGTTCCAACCTAATGAAAAATGTGCCATTTGGAATGGGCATTGGGTGTTGTTGTTGAAGTCACTTCCTTGGATGCCCACATCCTTATGGGAGTGCCTGGTACAAGTTCCAGCTACTCTGCTTCTAGTCCAGCTTCCCACTATTGCACATCCTAGGAAGCAGCAGATATTGGCTCAGGTACTTGAGTTTTTGCCACACACATCAAAAAACTAGATGGACCATTCCTGGCTTCAGCCTGGCCCAGCCCTGGTTGTTATAGTCATTTGGAGAGTGAAGCAGCAGATGTCCATCTCTCTTTCAAATAAAATCAAAATAAATAAGCAATTTTTTGTAAAAGATGTGCCATTTGTTGTCAGCGATGATGAAAAGATGGGAGATTATGCATGGTGCTATGGATATTGAAGATGAAGGACAAAACAAACATCAGTTCCCCTAGAAAATAGAAATGTAATTATAAGAAATTCATCTCCTTTACTAGGTTGCAAGTAAGCTCACCAAGAGGAGGGTTATTTTTTTTAAGATTTTTTATTTATTTATTTGACAGGTAGAGTTAGAGAGAAAGGTTGAAGCCAGGAGCCAGGTGCTTCCTCCTGGTCTCCCACGTGGGTGCAGGGGCCCTAGCACTTGGGTCATCCTCCACTGCCTTCCCAGGCCACAGCAGAGAGCTGGACTGGAAGAGGAGCAACTGGGACTAGAACCCAGTGCCCATACGGGATGCCAGCGCTGCAGGCGGAGGATTAACCAAGTGAGCCACAGCGCTGGGCCTGAAGAGGGTTATATTTTATTTTATTTATCTTTGTTCAACATTTTACAGTTTATTCATAGTACATATTCAATAGTTACTGATTTAATGAATAATTCAAAGACTTTGATGGGAACTCTGGCTGTCACTGAGTATCAGGTGCCATTTCCTGAGCTATAAAACTTTATACTATAGGGATTGGCATTTCTTGAATTGTACAGAGCAGCTTTGAAGTTGGGAAGTCCTGTAGACAACAAGAGTCAGAAGATGGAGCTAAGAATTGAACCCAGGTAGTCCAATGTGGAACACAGACATCTTAGCCACTAGGCCAAATGCCTACCCCATATACTCATATTTTACAAAATAGCCTCATATAGTCATACTAGGCTAAAGGAACAGGAGGAGGGATGGCCAATGATTCACAAAGTAAAACAATTCAACACCAAATAATCTTATTTTTCAACAAAAGCTTACACCTCAAGCTGGGATCAGATTAAGAAGTAAAACTTGGAATCAATGGGATAAATATGAAGATGAGCTTGCAGGGAAGTCAGGGCTTAGTAATGAAGACTCACACAGAAGAAAGAATCCTCCAGGGAAATCTTGTAATTCCAACTCATCATCATTCAAAGCATCCTATGTATCACTTATCTGGAAATTTTGATGATAAGAAAATACGGGTTAAGCTGTACCTTGCACCAACAAATTTTCCATAAGGCATCTTCATCAGAGTAATAAATAACAGGATAGAGATAACAGGAAATTTGTCATGTGAGTGGCTCACATAGTTACGGAAGCCACTAATCCCCACAATCTGCCATCTGGTGGTGTGACTCAGTCCAAGTCTGGAAGCCTGAAACCCAGGAATGCTGGTGACTGAGGGCACAAGGAGGCAGATGTTTTAGCCCACACAGAGAGGGCAATTCTGCTTTTCCTTTGCACTTTTGTCCTATTTGGGTCCTTGACTGATTGGATAATGCCAACCACCTTGGTTAGAGAAGATTTTCATTACTCACTACTAATTCAAAAACACATCTTGGGGCCAGCATTGTGGCACAGCAGGTTGGTCGCCAAATGCAAATCCAGCATCCCAACTTTGACTACCAGGTTGAGTCCTGCATACACTGCTTCTGATCCAGCTTCCTTCTCAGCACTTGAGAAGGAAGGCAGCAGGTGTTAGTCTAAGTACTTGGACCCCTGCCACCCACATGGGAGATGCAGATGGAGTTTCTGGGTTCTGGCTTCAGCCTGGCCCAGCCCCAGCTATTGCAGCCATTTGGATAGTAACCCGGGGATTGGAAGATCTCTCTCTCTCTCTCTTTCTCCCCAACCCCACCCTCCCTCCCTCCCTCTGTGTGTGTGTATGGTTGTGTGTATTGTGTATCAATCTGCCTTTCAAACAAATTAAATAAAATCTAAAACACATACACACAAGGCTAACATTGTTGTGCAGAAAGTTAAACTGCTATTGGCAATGCTGGCATCCCATATGGGCCCCAGTTCAAGCCCTAGCTGCTCTGTTTCTAATCCCATTCCATACTAATGTGCCTGGAAAAGGAGAAAATGGTCCTGCCTCTCATGTGGGAGACCAGGATGGAGCTCCAGGCTCCTGGCTTCAGCTTGGCCAGACCCAATGGTTATAGCCATTTGTGAAGTGAACCAGTGATGGAAGACCTCTATCTCTTTCTCTCTCTCTCTCTCTCTCTCTCTCTCTCTTTCTCTCTCCCAACTCTGTCTTTCAAATAAATAAAACATAAAAATAATCTTTTTAAAATAATAAGTTAAAATAAATTTTGAAATTACACATCTTTTCCAGAAAAACCCTCACAGACCCATCACAAAATCATGCCCCGTCTATAGGGAATCCTCCAACCCTGTGAAGTTGACAGTTAAAATTAATCATCACATAGGGTATCAATTAAACAAGAATCTGGCAACAAAGGTACTCATGAAAACACTTAAGAGAACATACTGTTGAAGCACTTTAGAAGCCCAAAGTGATGTATAAACAATAAAAGTTAATTACATATCATTCTGATACATTCACACAAAGATCTATATTTGGCAAAAACATCCTGGCAACATTTTGTTAGCCTAGAATATTTACTGCGCCCATTTGAAAGTAATAAAAATGGCATTTCTGAAAAAGTATCCCATAATTCAAACTACTCACTACCCCTTCTGTGAGCAAAAAACCTGGGAAATATCACTGAAAATCTTGAGAAAATTCTCTGCCTTGGAAAGTACTACTCCCTAGTGTTTCTGATTGTGTAACTACAGGAGTTAGGAAGGGTTAACTAGTCAGCGTTTTAGACAATTATGGCAACATAGGCAAATTCTGAGGTCACTTGATAGCTCACTGTTGAAGAAGCGATCTCAGAGAAGTTACATATGTTTGTCCAAAGTCAACCAGCAATAAGGAGTAGAGTTGACTCCTGTGACTCCTCCCCTCAACACTGTGTGACTTGACATCTCAGCTCCAGCACTTGATGCTCCAGTTTTTCGATCTGTAACAAGTAATTTGAGGATAACAGGAAAGGCTGCTGTGGCACAGAGACTCCCACTTACTGTAGGATTCTGCCTGCATACGTTATTGTCTGCCCCTGTTCTATTCCTCCAGATCACAGCCAAACAGAGTGTATTTCTGCTTTTCTAAAGTGTAGCCTGTGTGTCTCTACTCTCCATGGGCCTGTTTTGTGGATGGGCCTAATCATACAGAGAAAACTTCCTCCCTTACTAGGTAGTTACATGGAGAGAGAATGTGCTTTTTTTTTTTCCAACTTAGCCCCAAAGCAATCAGTTGACAAGTCCAGAGTAAAGCCCTGTGGTAAAGTGAAATATAAAGACTCTCTGGGTAGCAGGTGTTTCCCTTTTAATGACAGCTTAACTGGAGCAGTATTGAGCAGAACATCGTGGTTTCCCCCTGCTGTTTGCATCGGGCTGGCAGCCAGCACAAGCCTGCCTTGGTGACATTTCAGGTCAGACTATTATGTCAGGAATTTCCCACACAGTCAGTGGAGGGTGGGAGAGCTGCAGCCTGAATGCTTGTAACTGAACACAAAAAAAGGCAGACTCCAAGGAAAGAAGGGCACCCTGAGGGCTGTGGCCCACAACGAAGACATTAGGGTGGCAACAGAGAACAAAATGTGAGCTTTTCCTGAAAATACGGACCATCCACACGCATGGGGTTACAGAAGAAGAAAATTATACAGCAGGGCCCTGGTTGAATGGAGAACGAGTAGATGTGTGTTTAAAAGGCTGCACTGACTGCTCAACCTATCATTCTACCATTGAACAGACTTATGTCAGCAGGTGCTTTGACTGGCAACGCACCTGCTGGGCCATAGCTGGGTATCTGAACACTGATGTGCCTTGGCTGCTACCTTCAGTGAATGTATAATCTGGCATAGCAGAAAAGATGTATACAAATAACTTTTAAGCATGGTGAAATATAACCAGTAAAGAAAGCATTTGTGGCCAGCTCCGTGGCTCAATAGGCTAACCCTCCGCCTGCGGCGCCAGCACACCGGGTTCTAGTCCCAGTTGGGGTGCTGGATTCTGTCCTGGTTGCCCCTCTTCCAGGCCAGCTCTCTGCTGTGGCCTGGGAGTGCAGTGGAGGATGGCCCAAGTCCTTGGGCCCTGCACCTCATGGGAGACCAGGAGAAGCACCTGGCTCCTGCCATCAGATCAGCGTGGCGCGCTGGCCGCAGCGCACCAGCCACGGCGGCCATTGGAAGGTGAACCAACGGCAAAGGAAGACCTTTCTCTCTGTCTCTCTCTCTCACTGTCCACTCTGCTTGTCAAAAAAAAGAAAGAAAGCATTTGTGTGATGTCAAGGCTGAAGGATAGTGCTTTTGATGACTATTAAGTACTAAGAAAGACACAAAGAAAAAGGTAAATTTGCTTAAGGAATCGAGTTTCTACAGATTAGGCAAAATAAAACACCATTCTAAATTTAGCAGCCTGTATAAACCAAAGATTAGGGGGAAATGACATGTTGGGCACTGCCAGAAGACCCCAATTTAAATGGAACAAGGCTTTTGTAGAATTATAAAAATTAATCTTCAAAATACAGGTTCAGCCAATAACATGAAGAGTCTAGTTTCTAAGGGAAGAACGTTTCCTTGCGCTGGGAGATATGGAAGGTTTTGATGTAGAGAGTGATAGCATCGCCTGGATCTCTACCCAAGTCATGCAGAGAGAATGGAAGGAATAAGACAGGATGGAAAGGAACAGTGAAGAAGGAGAGGAGAGGAGGAGAGGAGAGGAAAGTAGATCAAGTAGGGTTGTATTCATGACGAAAAATGAGAAACAGATAGGAGTTGAAGATAGTAGCTTAAAGGTAGCAATGAGATGAGAGGAACCTGGGGAAACTGGAAGAGGAGTCAGGTGAATGGCATCTCAGAGAGGAGGCTTGAGATTCCAAGGATGCTCCAGTGCACTGAAGTCCGCAGGAGACAATCAAGCAAAGAGAGAACTGGCTAATCAAACCGAGGTTGTAGGGTTGTGTCTTAACTCATTCAGGCTGCCATAGATCAGACGGCTTATACACAAAAATAATTTATTTCTTACAATTGTAGGGGCTGGGAAGTCTAAGATCAAGGCACCAAGGCACTGACAGATTCAGTGCCCTGATTCCTGCATGGACATCTTTGTACAGGGTCATCATATGCAGGAGGGTCAGGGGCCTCTGGGGTTTCTTCTATAAGGGCACTATACACCTCTCAAACTCTTCCAGTCCTACCTGCTAATACCGTCCCTTTGGGAGCCAAGTTTCAACATACGAATTTTGAGAGCACATAAACATTCAATCCATTTAAAAATCACAATGAGGCAGGATGAAGTAATTGTGAGACTTAAAATGGCAAACAGAGGAAGAGTTGAGATAAGAAGAGTCTGCTACTCTCAAGCCTGTATAAAAGACACCAGATAGGGCATCTGATAACATATCAGTAGTTGGATAGATTGAAAAGCAGAGAAAAAGAAAGAAAAGGAGAGCAAATTTAGTGAGCTTCATTCATCAACACCTGCTTTATCCACCAGAGAAGAGATGAAGTTTTAAACCACCCAACAGCAATAGCAATGAAAATTAAGCAGCCAAGGGTAAGAAAGAGCTAGATTTGTACAGTATTTTCCTTACAAGTTATCAGTTCACTGGGTACAGGGGAAAATGGAAGCAAGGGTATTAAAGTCTGAGATGGCTGGGATGATGCAGATTATATTAGTGAAAAAAAAAGAACTGATATGTAGGAGGAAAGTGGCAGATTTTATCTCAGATATATTGAGTTTGAGAGGGTAGCAAGACATTCAGACAGTGACATCTCACAATTGAAATTCAAAGACTTAGTTCAGGAAAGAAAATGTGTTGTACAAAAGACTTTTACAAAGCATTCACACATTGTTTAGGTTGGAAGTGGCTGTTGTCGGGGAGAAACAAAACAAAATAGACAAATTCAAAGAACACATGTCCAAGACAGTAGAAGGGAAGCATAGTGAGAGAAGACCTGAAAGTAAGTCTGTTCTTAGAAGGTCATACCACAGATCAACATGAAAGGGATCGAAGAAGAGGTTTTTAAACTTTAGAATTACAGAGTAATTCCTAAAATTATATATATATATATATATATGTATTTATATCCATACTCATAAAACAGTCATGGCATATAAAAGAGGGACAACACATACTAGATTGTTGAAGACAAATAGGAATTGATTTTTTAAAAGATTTATTTATTTATTTATTTGAAAGTCAGAGTTACAGAGAGGCAGAGACAGAGAGAGAGAGGGGTCTTCCATCTGCCATTCCCCATATGGCCATAAGGGCTGGAGCTGAGCCGATCCGAAGCCAGGAGCCTCCTCTGGGTCTCCCACAGGGGTGCAGAGGCCCATGGACTTGGGCCATCTTCTACTGCCTTCCCAGGCCATAGCAGAGAGCTGGATCGCAAGTGGAGCAGCAAGAACTAGAACTGACACTCAAATGGGACACCAGCACTGCAGGTGGCGGCTTTACCCGCTATGCCACAGAGCCAGCCCCAGGAATTGATTTTAATTAGAGTGAAGATCCATTTCTTAAGAAATAAGATATCAGCAAGAAGTTGGATTGATCAGAGCTGGAGCGATAAAAAGCAGGGAATAAATCCTTCTCTGTGGCCCCTGGGAAGACTGACACAACTTGTAGAAATGAACAAAAGAGGCTACTTCAGGCAAACTGCTAGGGCTCAGTTTTATGATTGACTGTTTAAAGGCTGCAGGCTGTTAAAATCAGAGAACTCTCCCAGTTATGTTTCCAGACATATCTAGAAACCTTCTGATTAGGATTTGGCTCCCATGCCATATGTCTACAGAAGATGTACTGTAAAATAGAAAGGAATATTTGTTCCCTTTGGTCATTAAAGTTCTCACTATAAATTAATAAATTCCCATTACGTTTAACTTATCAGTGTCTTGTGAACTTTGCATCTTAAGTCCTCCAGCATAGCTGAGTTCAGTCATTCCTGGGACACCAAAAATATTAAGTTTCTGGGTCTGCAGGGCTGAGAGCAAGACTCTAGACCATAGGGAATCAAGCAAGTTCACAGCATTCAGAAGACCCCTCAGGAGCCAGCCTACTGACATTCTTTAATTAGCTGGCAGGAATAGTCCTATGTGGCACCTCACTGTACATTTTTGGCAAATTCATTTGAGATTCATTTTAACCAACTTTCAAAGATTGGAAATAGATGAACTTTTAAACTCACACTGGAATTGCAAGAAGCCTCTCCTGTATTGACTGAAAGAGAAGCATAGCCTAGAATCTTAAGAGCATTCTGGTGCTAGACTGAGTTTCAGTTCAGCTTTCCACGTGGCTATACTATCTTGCAATCTATGCAAGACACTAACTTTATGTCTCTTTGTCTCATTTTTTTTATCCGTAAAATAGAGATAACACTATTTTTCTCATAGGATTAATGAAATTAATATTTGTAAACACTTAAAATGACACATGCCTATTTAAAAAAGAAAACAGCAGCAAGTGCTACTGAGGAGTCAGAAACAGTACTCATGAGAAGGCAAAATAGTATAGCCACTTTGGAAAATATTTTGGCAGAATCTTAAAAAGTTTGACATACATGATAAGTCCTTGAGAAGTTCATGGAGATGCCACACAGACAACAGCGGGGAGACTTGGGACGCTCAGGGCTCCGAGTCCACACATCGGCGCTGGAAGGGGAGGTGAGCTCAATAACCCGAGACACTGGTGGGGAAACGGGGGTCAGAATCTAGAGGGGGGCCGGAAAGTGCAGCAAACTCACTACCGGAAAGAAGGAAAAAAAAAAGCTTCGGGGTTTCTCTTCCCCCTAACCTTGCAAAGGTTACAAGGCTGCAAGGCTAGAATTCCCAAGAGACAAAGAGCAGGCCTGCTCTCCGGATTTACATATCAATGGGGGAGAGCTAAGGAACTGAGTCACTACAATTCAGTAGCCTAGGCAACCCAGTGGGAGTCCAGAGGAGCCAAAGACTGGAAGCTAAATACCATCAATTCTGCACAGCCGTGCCCTGCGGTGTTACTTACCCCCTGAATAAATAAAATAAATAAATAAATAAAAAGAGAGAGATTTACCACGCACAACCTGAGGGTGTCACCTTTGCACACCCTTAACCTGGAAGAACCAGGCAGAGCTCTCAGGCCGCACCCATCTCAAGCCTCCAAGGCTCCTCCAACAGCAGGCAGTCCACTTAACACGGACACAGTATAAATAAAAAAAAAAAAAAAGAAAAAAAAAACGCACAGTGACGCAAGAAGAATTAACTATGCCGAGTAACAAACACAGAAATGGAGCAAGATCAACGATGACACTATGATGCCTCCAAATAAGCAAAACACCCCAAGCCAAGAGTATGAAGATGATGAGATAGAAGAAATGCAAGATACGGATTTCAAAAAATTTATGATAAGAACATTTAGAAGTTTTCAAAAGCAAATCCTTGAACTACAGAAATCCTTAATGGACAAGATTGAAAATCTCTCTGTGAAAACGAAATTTTAAGGAAGAGTCAAAATGAAACTCAGAAACTAGTAGAACAGGAAAGTGTTATAGTGAAGAGAAATCAAAATGAAATGAAGAGCTCAATAGATCAAATGACAAACACATTAGAAAGCCTTAAAAACAGAATGGGTGAAGCAGAAGAGAGAATATCGGACTTAGAAGATAGAGCACAGGAAAACATACAGTCAAACCAAAGAAAAGAAGAGGAAATTAGAAACCTAAAAAATATTGTTGGGAATCTACAGGATACTATTAAAAAAACCAACATTCAAGTTCTAGGAGTTCCTGAAGGCATGGAGAGAGAGAAAGGATTGGAAGGCCTTTTTAGTGAGATACTAGCAGAGAACTTTCCAGGTTTGGAGAAGGACAGAGATATCCTAGTACAGGAAGCTCATAGAACCCCCAATAAACATGACCAAAAGAGATCCTCACCACGACACGTGGTAATTAAACTTACCACAGTGAAACATAAAGAAAAGATCCTAAAATGTGCAAGAGAGAAACGTCAGATTACTCTCAGAGGATCTCCAATCAGACTCACAGCTGACTTCTCATCAGAAACCCTACAAGCTAGGAGGGAATGGCGAGACATAGCACAGGTGCTAAGAGAGAAAAATTGCCAGCCCAGAATATTATATCCTGCCAAGCTCTCATTTGTGAATGAAGGTGAAATAAAGACCTTTCATAGCAAACAGAAATTGAAAGACTTTGTGGCCACTCGTCCGGCCCTGCAAAAGATACTTAAAGATGTGCTACACTCAGAAACACAGAAACACGGCCATCAATATGAAAGAAGGGAAAGGAAGAACACCTACCAGTAAAAGAGCATGGGAAGCTCAAAGCATATACTAGAAAATATTTCCGGGAAAATGGCAGGGCAAAGTCACTACGTATCAATAGTCACATTGAACATTAATGGTCTGAATTCTTCAGTTAAAAGACACCGTTTAGCTGACTGGCTCACAGAACACAACCCAACTATTTGTTGCCTACAAGAAACACATCTCTCTAACAAAGAGGCATGCAGATTGAAAGTGAAAGGTTGGAAAAAGATATTCCATGCCAACAGAAACCAAAAAAAAGCAGGTGTAGCCATATTAATATCAGACAAAATAAACTTTAATACAAAAACTGTTAAGAGAGACAAAGAGGGACACTATATAATGATTAAGGGTTCAATTCAACAGGAAGATGTAACTATTATAAATGTATATGCACCTAATTACAGGGCACCGGTCTATTTAAAAGATATGTTAAGGGACTTAAAGGGAGATTTAGATTCCAATACAATAGTACTGGGGGACTTCAATACTCCACTCTCAGAAATAGACAGATCATCCGGACAGAAGATCAACAAGGAAACAGCAGATTTAATTGACACTATTGCCCAAATGGATCTAACAGATATCTACAGAACTTTCAACCCTACATCTACAGACTTCACATTCTTCTCAGCAGCGCATGGAACCTTCTCTAGGATTGACCACATACTAGGCCATAAAGCAAGTCTCAGCAAATTTAAAAGAATTAGAATCATACCATGCAGCTTCTCAGACCACAGCGGGATGAAGCTGGAAATTAGCAACTCAGGAAACCCCAGAAAGTATGCAAACACATGGAGACTGAACAACATGCTCCTGAATGAACACTGGGTCATTCAAGAAATCAAAAGAGAAATCAAAAACTTTCTGGAAGTAAATGAAGACAACAACACAACATATCAAAACTTATGGGATACAGCAAAAGCAGTATTGAGAGGCAAATTTATAGCAATAGGTGCCTATACCAAGAAATTGGAAAGGTACCAAATAAATGAGCTTTCAGCGCACCTCAAGGACCTAGAAAAACTGCAGCAAACCAAACCCAAATCTAGTAGGAGAAGAGAAATAATTAAAACCAGAGAAGAAATTAATAGGATTGAATCCAAAAAAAACATTACAAAAAATCAGCCAAGCGAGAAGCTGGTTTTTTGAAAAAATAAACAAAATTGACACCCCATTGGCCCAACTAACTAAAAAAAGAAGAGAAAAGACCCAAATCAATAAAATCAGAGATGAAAAAGGAAACGTAACAACAGACACCACAGAAATAAAAAGAATCATCAGAAATTACTACAAGGACCTGTACGCCAGCAAACAGGAAAACCTATCAGAAATGGATAGATTCCTGGACACATGCAACCTACCTAAATTGAACCATGAAGACATCGAAAACCTAAATAGACCCATAACTGAAACAGAAATTGAAACAGTAATAAAGGCCCTCCCAACAAAGAAAAGCCCAGGACCAGATGGATTCACTGCTGAATTCTACCAGACATTTAAAGAAGAACTAATCCCATTTCTTCTCAAACTATTCAGAACAATCGAAAAAGAGGGAATCCTCCCAAATTCTTTCTATGAAGCCAGCATCACCTTAATCCCTAAGCCAGAGAAAGATGCAGCACTGAAAGAAAATTACAGACCAATATCCCTGATGAACATAGATGCAAAAATCCTCAATAAAATTCTGGCCAATAGAATACAACAACACATCAGGAAAATCATCCACCCAGACCAAGTGGGATTCATCCCTGGTATGCAGGGATGGTTCAACATTCGCAAATCAATCAATGTGATTCACCACATTAACAGACTGCAGAAGAAAAACCATATGATTATCTCAATAGATGCTGAGAAAGCATTTGATAAAATTCAACACCCTTTCATGATGAAAACTCTAAGCAAATTGGGTATAGAAGGAACATTCCTCAATATAATCAAAGCAATTTATAAAAAACCCACAGCCAGCATCCTATTGAATGGGGAAAAGTTGGAAGCATTTCCACTGAAATCTGGCACCAGGCAGGGATGCCCACTCTCACCACTGCTATTTAACATAGTTCTGGAAGTTTTAGCCAGAGCCATCAGACAAGAAAAAGAAATCAAAGGAATGCAAATCAAGAAGGAAGAAGTCAAACTATCCCTCTTTGCAGACGATATGATTCTGTACTTAGAGGATCCAAAGAACTCTACTAAGAGACTATTGGAACTCATAGAGGAGTTTGGCAAAGTGGCAGGATATAAAATCAATGCACAAAAATCAACAGCCTTTGTATACACAAGCAATGCCATGACTGAGAAAGAGCTGCTAAGGTCAATCCCATTCACAATAGCTACAAAAACAATCAAATACCTTGGAATAAACTTAACCAAGGACGTTAAAGATCTCTACGATGAAAATTACAAAACCTTAAAGAAAGAAATAGAAGAGGATACCAAAAAATGGAAAAATCTTCCATGCTCATGGATTGGAAGAATCAACATCATCAAAATGTCCATTCTCCCAAAAGCAATTTATAGATTCAATGCAATCCCAATCAAGATACCAAAGACATTCTTCGCAGATCTAGAAAAAATGATGCTGAAATTCATATGGAGGCACAAGAGACCTCGAATAGCTAAAGCAATCTTGTACAACAAAAACAAAGCCGGAGGCATCACAATACCAGACTTCAGGACATACTACAGGGCAGTTGTAATCAAAACAGCATGGTACTGGTACAGAAACAGATGGATAGACCAATGGAACAGAATTGAAACACCAGAAATCAACCCAAACATCTACAGCCAACTTATATTTGATCAAGGATCTAAAACTAATTCCTGGAGCAAGGACAGTCTATTCAATAAATGGTGCTGGGACAGACTTGGAAGCATCAGTTGGAGGAAGAACTGAAACAACAGAAGGAAGCAGCTTGCTTCAAGGCTCGTCCAAACACTGTCATCTCACAGGAGCCCTTTGTTCCCAAGAAAGAGAAAAAATCAGTTGCTGAGGGCCTTTCTGGTTCTCTAGTTCAGGAACCTTTTCAGCTGGCCACTGAGAAGAGAGCCAAGGAGCGGCAAGAGCTGGAGAAGAGAATGGCTGAAGTAGAAGCCCAGAAAGTCCAGCAGTTGGAGGAGGCCAGGCAACAGGAAGAAGAGCAGAAGAAGGAGGAACTAGCTAGGCTCCGGAAAGAACTGGTGCACAAAGCAAATCCAATACGCAAGTATCAGGGTGTGGAAGTAAAGTCAAGTGACCAACCTCTGACTGTGCCTGTATCTCCCAAGTTCTCCACTCGATTCCACTGCTAAACTCAGCTGTGACCTGCAGATACTGCCTGGCAGCTGGAGCTGCTTTTAACGTCAAACCAGGAGCCTTCTTCCTTGTCGCTGGGAGTGGAGAGAACCGATTTCTCCAGTCTTTTCAGCTACTCGTGTCAGATAGAATGTACTTGACAACTATGGGCTCAAGTTTTGTTGAGAGTTGTTTTTTTTTTTTGAGGCTAATAATGAGACTCAATTCATGTATGCCTTGATTAGACTCCATGTAGTTATTTCCTTTATACCATCAGTTGACCTTTAATATGTGTCTTAACTCTGACTAGAATTTCAAGTCTCTGTGATAGCACGGTGCAGTCTTTATTCCCATTGCCCCCTTCTGCCTTTCTTATATATATATATTATTATTATTATTTTTAAATCAGAAAATAAAGATAGTTAAATCCTGAAAAAAAAAATAAAATAAATGGTGCTGGGAAAACTGATTTTCCACGTGCAGAATCATGAAGCAAGACCCCTACCTTACACCTTACACAAAAATCCACTCAACGTGGATTAAAGACCTAAATCTTCGTCCTGACACCATTAAGTTATTAGAGAACATTGGAGAAACCCTTCAAGATATTGGCACAGGCAAAGAATTTCTGGAAAAGACCCGGGAGGCACAGACAGTCAAAGCCAAAATCAACTATTGGGATTGCATCAAATTGAGAAGTTTCTGTACTGCAAAAGAAACAGTCAGGAGAGTGAAGAGACAACCGACAGAATGGGAAAAAATATTTGCAAACTATGCAACAGATAAAGGGTTAATAACCAGAATCTACAAAGAGATCAAGAAACTCCACAACAACAAAACCAACAACCCACTTAAGAGATGGGCCAAGGACTTCAATAGACATTTTTCAAAAGAGGAAATCCAAATGGCCAACAGGCACATGAAAAAATGTTCAAGGTCACTAGCAATCAGGGAAATGCAAATCAAAACCACAATGAGGTTTCACCTCACCCCGGTTAGAATGGCTCACATACAGAAATCTACCAACAACAGATGCTGGCGAGGATGTGGGGAAAAAGGGACACTAACCCACTGTTGGTGGGAATGCAAACTGGTCAAGCCACTATGGAAATCAGTCTGGAGATTCCTCAGAAACCTGAATATAACCCTACCATTCGACCCAGCCATCCCACTCCTTGGAATTTACCCAAAGGAGTTTAAATTGATAAACAAAAAAGCGGTCTGCACCCTAATGTTTATTGCAGCACAATTCACAATAGCCAAGACCTGGAACCAACCTAAATGCCCATCAACGGTAGACTGGATAAAGAAATTATGGGATATGTATTCTTTAGAGTACTATACCGCAGTAAGAAACAACGAAATCCAGTCATTTGCAACAAAATGGAGGAATCTGGAACACATCATGCTGAGTGAAGTAAGCCAGTCCCAAAGGGACAAATACCATATGTTCTCCCTGATCGGTGACAACTGACTGAACACCAAAAAGGAAACCTCCTGAAGTGAAATGGACACTATGAGAAATGGTGACTTGATCAGCATAGCCCTGACTGCTAATGGACAACTTAATACATTATCCCTCATAGTATTTTTTTTTGTCTGTTCTACTTAATATGACTGGTTTAATTCTGTAATTATCACACAGTTATTCTTAAGTGTTGAAAATTAACTGAAATGTGATCCCTGTTAAACATAAGAGTGGGAATAAGAGAGGGAAGAGATGTATAATTTGGGACATGCTCGGGCTGACTTGCCCCAATTGGTAGAGTTGGAAACATACCAGGGGATTCCAATTCAATCCCATCAAGGTGGCATGTGCCAATGCCATCTCACTACTCCAAGTGATCAATTTCAGTTCACAATTGATCATAATGAAAGGACTAAGAGTCAAAGGGAGCACATAAACAAGTCTAGTATCTGCTAACACCAACCGATAGAATAAATAAAGGGGAGAGTGATCCAACATGGGAAGTGAGATACTCAGCAGACTCATAGAATGGCGGATGTCCTAAATAGCACTCTGGCCTCAGAATCAGCCCTAAAGGCACTCGGATCTGGCTGAAAAGCCCATGAGAGTATTTCAGGCATGGAAAGCCAAGACACTCTAGCAAAAAGATCTCTGTGAGTGAGATCCCAGTGGAAAGGACAGGTCTTCAAAGAGGGAGGTGCCTTTCTCTGAAGGGAGGAGAGAACCTCCACTTTGACTATGACTGTGTCTAAACAAGATAAGAGTCGGAGAACTCAAGGGGCTTCCATAGCCTTGGAAACTCATGACTGGTGCATAGGGAGATTACTGATGCCATAAACAGGAGTGTCAATTGGTAAAGTCAACAACAGGAGTCACTGTGCACTTACTCCTCATGTAGGATCTCGGTCCTTAACGTGCTGTACACTGAGGCTTAATGCTATAACGAGTACTCAAACAGTATATTTCACTTTGTGTTTCTATGGGGGTGCAAATGACTGAAATCTTTACTTAATGTACACTAAACTGATCTTCTGTAAAAAAAAAAAAAAAAAAAAGAAAGAAAGAAAGAAATTTTCAATTCCCAACTTGACTCTCACTGGGATTAAACATGACAATAGGTCTGATCTGATTTCATCATCATTTAAAAAAAAATCATCTATTATTTTTCACTTTATGTTTCTGTGTGGGAGCAAACTGTTGAAATACTTACTTAAGGTATACTAAGCTGATCTTCTGTATATTAAGATAATCGAAAATGAATCTTGATGTGAATGGAAGGGGAGAGGGAGTGGGAAAGGGGAGGGTTGTGGGTGGGAGGGACGGTATGGGGGGGGAAGCCATTGTAACCCATGAGTCGTACTTTGGAAATTTATATTCATTAAATAAAAGATAAAAAAAAAAAAAGAAGTTCATGGAAATGAATATTATAAAAACTGCATGGATTTCAAAAACTTTTTGCACCAAAATACACTTAGCCATAAAATTTTTGAAGTACTGTCAAATTAACCATATTATCCCGCTATCTAATTCTTAGATATTTACCCAAATGAAATGAAAACATATGTCCACACAAGAACCTGTAGGCAAATATTTTAGCTGTTTATTCATTACTGTCAAAACTTGGAACAATTCAAACGCCCTTCAGCTAGTGAACAGAGAAAAAGAAAAGTGGTGTAACCATATAATTGAACAATACCAAGCAATGGAAAAGAGCAGGCTACTGATGCACCCAACAGCATGAATGAGTCTCAAATACACTGTATGAAGTAAAAAAAGCCAGGCTCCAGTCTGTATGCCTGTAATAAAATGACTTCTGGAAAAAGCAAAGCAACAAGCAGAGACAAGAGATCAGTGGTGGCCAGGGACTGGGTTTCTAGGGGTTTTTCTAAAAGGGGCATAGGATTGGGGGAAGGAGATGAGACTGTTCTGCATCTTGATAGTGGTAGTTGTACACTACTGTGTGCGATCAATAGAACTCATCAACCTGTACACCAAATCAAGTACATTTTATCTCAAAAATTTTATAATGAGGAAGGGCCAGCCAGAGATTAAGGCAAAGAAAGACGTAAAAGAAGGAAAGGAAGAGAAGGAAATTGGAAGAGTAGGAAGGAAGGGTGGGGAAAAAGGACAGAAGTAAGAAAAGAAGAAAGAAATCAATGCATAGCAGAGAGTAAATGCTGAAGAAATGTCTGTTAATAAAAAAGTTAAAAATTTTTTGCCATATTCTATGAAGTCTTAAGACTCTGGCATCTAAAAAATATTGATAGAATTGTTATTTCCTAACATCATGCTGAGTGAAATAAGCCAGTCCAAAAGGGACAAATATCATATGTTCTCCCTGATCAGTGGCAACTAAATGAACATCTAAAATGATACCCATTGAAGTGAAATGGACACTATGAGAGACAATGACATGATCAGCCCTTGTCTAGACTGTTGAGGAACAACTTACTATTTTATTCCTTTTAGTATTTTTGTTGTTGTTGTTGTTGTTGCTCTGTTTGTTCTACATAAGACCACTGGTTGAACTCTGTAATCAATGCACAATCATTCTTAGGCATTTAAAATTAACAGAAAAGTGATCTCTGTTAAACATAGGAGTGAGAATAATAGAGGGAAGAGAGATACATAGGTTGGCACATGCTCACTCGGACTTACCTGTGGGGAGCAATCCGGACTAGACTAAGTTACTCGAATTAGGACTTATTCTTTGCATCTGCTCTCCCACAATATGGCGCTGGGAGAGAAGTAAACAGCTTCCGCACAGCTGCCTCCAGTTCAACTAATAAACTGTAGGACTTGCTCCTGATTGGAGGAGAGCAGCGTACTCGGCGTGTGGGCAGCCGAGTTGGGATTGGCGGAGGAGGACTATAAAGGAGGAGACGGCATGCACCGGGAACATCTATGGGGAACATCTAAGGGGAACCCATGCAGCCCCCAAGAAAGCCGGCCGGCGGTGTGCCGCTCCCCTGCGGAAGTGGGGAATGCGGCCAGGGGGAACTGCCCTTCCACGGAGGTGGAAGGGATAGTAGCCAACCCGGGAAGAACCAGCAGCAAACCCGGGGAGGGCCGAGCAGACGAAAGAACAGCGCAGGGTTCAGTGTTGCTCCTCCACGAAGAGGGGGAGCGACATAATGGTGCCGTGACTCGGATAGGAAACCTAGGACGGATAGAAAACTTAGGAGGGAAGAAACGTGACTCGGATAGGAAACCTAGCTCGGATAGGAAATTTAGGACGGATATGAAACTTAGGAGGGAAGAAACGGGAAGAACTGGGAAAATATCGGAGAGAGAAACTAGCAAACAGCCTAGGGAAATTACCGGAGAGAGAGACTAGCAAACAGCCTAGGGAAAAGCCGGACGAAAAGGGTGCCGGAAGAAGCTATTGAAAGCCTAGGCATAGATTCGGATACGGACTACAGGGGGAAGCTGGGAGAAATCTCTAAGGTCGAAAGCGAAAGTGAAAGCTAGAACAAACAGACTCGGATGCGGACTGTGGGGAGAGGCCAGGAGAAATGAGGGAGGAATATCGTTGGAGGAAAGTTTGGGGAAACATACCGGGTAGAGAAAAATGTTAGGGAAATTGAAGCCGTGGGGGGCAGGCCAAGGCGGACACGAAAGCCACTTTGGGGTTCTCAAGTTAGCCCGGGAATAGGGGGCGAAAAGTTGAAACCAGAAGCTGAGACGTAAGCCAGATTGGGATCCGTCTGATTAGCCCGGGGAGCAAAGGACGGGAAGCCAAATCGTGGGGCGGAGACGTACGCTGGGTTGAATTCGCCAGGCTAGCCCGGGGAACTTAGATTGAATGCTAGTGGTGGACACGTAAGCTACGCTGTGTTACTCGCGGAAGCCGCCGCGTGCAGAGAGAGCACGGGGCGTGAATAGATAGGGAACGGGGCTGGCGTAGGCCGTGGTGCAGACGCGAAGGGCGTGGAGACCACGGAGCGCGCGAAGCCAAGCCGGGCAAAGCCGGGAAGCCGCGCAGATGAGAGACGCGGGCTGAAGCGGCTCGGCGGGGAAGCCGCGGAGAAATAGCCTCGGGGCGGAAGCTGCCGGCAGGGCGAGGGGCCGGGAAGCTGCGGGGATAAGAGAAACAGAAGTTTAGAAGTAAGATGAGAAAAATAGGAATGCTGGAAGATAGAAGTAAAATGGGAGAAATAGGAATGCCCGGAGATAGAGAAATAGAGAAATAGAAAGGCCTCCCCTCAACATGGCAATTAGAAGGCTTGGATTCGGTCTGCCCGATTAGTGAGGCGATGAGCACCTGGGCGGCTAGCAGCTTATGCGCCGCAGGTCACCGAAGACAGGCACGAATTAACATCAGTAAGGCTTCCCCACAATACCGCAATTAGAAGGCTTGGATTCGGTCTGCCTGATTAAGTCGGTAAGCGCCAGCAAGCAGCTCGACCAGAGTATGAGCTGCAGGTCACCAAAGATAGGCACGAACCAACACTAATAAGTCTCCCCCACAATAAGGCAATGAGAAGGCTTGGATTCGGTTTGCCTGATAGGTCTTGTAAGTCCCCTGCAGGCAGAGCAGAGCATGCGCTGCAGGGCACCGAACACAGGCACGCATCAGCGCCTAAAAACCTCCTCACAACATGGCGAAGAGAGGACCTGGATTCGGTTTGCCTGATAGGACTTGTAAGAGCCTGTGGCAACTCTAGCAAGTAGAGCAGAGTGTGTGCCGCGGGACACCGAAGACAGGCGCGTATCAACGCTAAAAAATAAAAAGAAAGGGGGATCTGTGGGGAGCAATCCGGACTAGACTAAGTTACTCGAATTAGGACTTATTCTTTGCATCTGCTCTCCCACAATATGGCGCTGGGAGAGAAGTAAACAGCTTCCGCACAGCTGCCTCCAGTTCAACTAATAAACTGTAGGACTTGCTACTGATTGGAGGAGAGCAGCGTACTCGGCGTGTGGGCAGCCGAGTTGGGATTGGCGGAGGAGGACTATAAAGGAGGAGACGGCATGCACCGGGAACATCTATGGGGAACATCTAAGGGGAACCCATGCAGCCCCCAAGAAAGCCGGCCGGCGGTGTGCCGCTCCCCTGCGGAAGTGGGGAATGCGGCCAGGGGGAACTGCCCTTCCACGGAGGTAGAAGGGATAGTAGCCAACCCGGGAAGAACCAGCAGCAAACCCGGGGAGGGCCGAGCAGACGAAAGAACAGCGCAGGGTTCAGTGTTGCTCCTCCACGAAGAGGGGGAGCGACACTTACCTCCAATGGTGGAACTAGAAATGTGCCAGGGGATTCCAACTCAATCTTACCAAGGAGGCAGGTACCAATGCCAGTGCACTTGGTAAAGTGATAAGTATAAATACACAACTGATCAAAAAGATAGGGTAAGTGTCGAAGAGATTTACAAATAAGACCAGTGTAAGCAAATAATGAAAGATAGAATCAAAAGGGAGAGAATGATCCTGCGGGGGAAACAGGACACAGAGCAGACTCATAGAATGTCAGCACTCCTGCCTCAGAATCAACCCTTGGGACATTCGGATCTGGCTAAAAGGTCCATGAGAGTCTCACAGGCATGGAAAGCCATGACACGGTGGCAAAAAACAATCTAAATGAAAGATCCTGGTGAACAAGACCCCAGCAGAAGGAACAGGCCATCAAGGAGAGAGGCACCTTTCTCTGAAGGGAGGAAGGAACCTCCACTGTGATACGGCCTTGACTAAACAAGTTCAGAGTCGGTGAACTCAAGGGGCTTCCATAGCCTAGACAGCTCATAGCAAGAGTCTCGGGTGATTGCTGACGTCATAAATAAGAGTGCCAATTGTTAAATCAACAACGGGAGTCACTGGGTACATGCTCCCCACGTAGGATCTCTGTCCTTAATGTGTTTTACTATGAAACTTAAAAACAACACTACGAGTCAAACAATACCCTTTACCTTGTGCAGTTGTGTGAGTACAGCCTGTTGAAATCCTTGCATAGTATATACTAAGTTGATCTTCAGTATATGAAGGTAATTGAAAATGAAACTTGATGAAGGGCAGGATGGCAGAGGGAGTGGGAGAGGGAAGGGCCACAGGAGGGAGGGAGGTTGGGGGGGAGCCACAACAATACAAAAGTTGCACTTTGTAAATTCACATTTATTAAATAAAAAAACTATATAACAAACAAAAAAAGAACTTAAAACTTTACCCTTTTAGAATTTTTTATGTTCTACTTAAAACTATTGGTTGAACTCTGTAATTAATACACAATTACTCTTAGGTGTTTAATTAATGCTAGAACTAGTACTCAAATAGTATTTTACACTTTGTGTTTCTGTGTGGGTGCAAACTGTTGAAATCTTTACTTAATATATGCTAAATTGATCTTCTCTATATAAAGATAATTGAAAATTAATCAATGTGAATAGAAGGGAAGAGGGAGTGGGAGAGGGGAGTGTTGTGGGTGGGAGGGAAGTTATGGGGGAGGAAGCTATTGTAATCCATAAGCTGTACTTTGGAAATTTATGCTCATAAAATAAAATAAAATAAAAAGAATTGTTATTTCCTAAGATCTTATAAGAATAATATCTGAGGTAGATCATTACATATCTAAGTAATTTATGTTCCCCATTAGAGGAGAAGGCATAAAAATAGAAAATTCATAGTGTCCATTTCATTTCAACAAGTTTCCCCTTTGGTGCTCAGTTAGTTGTCGCTGATCAGGGAGAACATATAATATTTGTCCCTTTGGGACTGGCTTAATTCACTCAGCATGATGTTTTCCAAATTCCTCCATCTTGTTGCAAATGACCGGGTTTCGTTGTTTTTGACTGCTGTATAGTATTCTATAGAGTACATGTCCCATAATATGGACACTATGAGAAACAGTGACTTGATCAGCTCTTGTCCTGACGGTTGATGTACAATGTAATACTTTATCCATTTTAGTATTTTTTTTGTTCTAGTACCATTGGTTGAACTCTGTAATTAACACACAATTATTCTTAGGTGTTTAAATTTTAACTGAAAAGTGATCCCTGTTAGGAATTTGGAAAACATTATGCTGAGTATAATAAGCCAATCCCAAAGGGACAAATACCACTTGTTCTCCTTGACAGGTGACAACTAACTGAGCACCAAAAAGGAAACCTGTTAAAGTGAAATGAACACTATGAGAAACAGTGACTTGATCAGCCCTCACCCTGACTGTTGATGAGCAACTTGATATGTTATCCCTCTTAGTATTTTTTGTTTGTTTGTTCTACTTAATACTTTTGGTTGAATACTGTAATGAATACACAATTCTTCTTAAGTGCTGAAACTTAACTGAAAAGTGATCGCTTTAAATATAAGAGTGGGAATAAGAGAGGGAAGAGATGTGCAATTCGGGACATGCTCAAGCTGACTTACCTCAAATGGTAGAGTTAGAAACATATCAGGGAATTCCAATTCAATCCCATCAAGGTGGCATTTACCAATGCCATCTCACTGGTCCCAGTGATCAATTTCTGTTCACAATTGATCATAATGATAGGACTAAGAACCAAAGGGATCACAGAAACAAGAATAGTGTCTGCAAATACTAGCTGATAGAATTAAAAAGGGAGAAAATGATCCAACATGGGAAGTGAGATACACAGCAGACCCATAGAATGGCAAATGTCCTAAACAGCACTCTGGCCTCAGAATCAGCCCTTAAGGCATGCGGATCTGGCTGAAGAGCCCATGAGAGTATTTCAGGCATGGAAAGCCAAGACACTCTGGGGAAAAAAAAAAAAATTAAATGAAAGATCTCCGCGAGTGAGATCCCAGTGGAAAGAACGGGTCATCAAAGAAGGAGGTACCTTTCTCTGAAGGGAGGAGAGAACTTCCACTTTGACCATGGCCTTGTCTAAAAATTATCAGAGTCAGTGAACTCAGGGGGCTTCCATAGCCTTGGCAGCTCATGACAAGAGCCTAGGGTGATTACTGATGCCATAAACAAGAGTGTCAATTTGTTAAGTCAACAACAGGAGTCACTGTGCACTTACTCCTCATGTAGGATCTCTGTCCTTAGTGTGCTGTACATTGAGATTTAATGCTATAACTAGTACTCAAACAGTATTTTTCACTTTATGTTTCTGTGTGGGAGCAAACTGTTGAAATCTTTACTTAATGTATGCTAAACTGATCTTCTGTATATAAAGAGAAACGAAAAAGAATCTTGATGTGAATGGAAGGGGAGAGGGAGTGGGAAAGGGGAGGGTTGCGGGTGGGAGGGACGTTATAGGGGGGAAGCCATTGTAATCCATAAGCTGTACTTTGGAAATTTATATTCATTAAATAAAAGTTTTAAAAAAATAGAAAATTCAGGTCAGTACAAGAAAAAGCAGTCACCTCTAAATCCATCATGTAAGTACATCCACAGTTGAAAACTTGCTCACAACCTGTCAGGAGTTGTGCTGCAGATAAATAAAACATCTTTTAACTTGAAAAATAGATGTATACCATACACTTTGTTTTGAGGCCACTTTTCACTTAGCAGTGCATTCTGAAAAATATTCAGCTGCATCATAACTTCCAATGGCTGCTAATTTGTGCTGCTGTATCTCTGCTGCTGAACATTTAGTTTGACTCGGTTTTTGGTAGCATAAGCCAGACTGTGTTGAATATCCTTGGTATACATATCTTTTTATATACAACATTATTTCTTTATGGTAAATTCCTATAGTGGGAATTATTGCATTGAATAAAATGTGCATTCAATGACTTTTCATTCATATTGCTAAATTGCTTGACAGAGCATTATATAATGTTCCTCCAACAGCTGTGAACAGAGTTGGAACTACATTTCAGTAGTCCTTTTCCTTAAAAACCTAAAAGAATTCTTTGTAATTACATTGTTAATTTTTTAACTTAAAGGTTCTTAAACAAACCTTAGACACCATGAAAGCATGCTGAATTTTTATTGGGCAGCAAGTGCTAAAAAACATAATGAGGATGCTATATCAACTGAGCCTCTAAGTTACTTTTGGATGTCTTTGGGTATCACGTATACTAGCACTGCCTACTTGTACTGGGTAGTGAGAAGAGAAGTGACTTCACTTAGTAAATAGGCATATTTCCTAGTAAATTGTACTGTTCTATTATAAGTGTTTCTAGAACATTCAATCATGACACCCTGAAATCTCATTTTATTGTTTAGCATAATAATAAAATGGTCTTGAATTACATTCATTAGAGTGACCTCTCCTTTGGAGTCAGGGCCCTAAATCAATGACCTACTATTTTCCTATTAGGTAAACCCATGGATATTGTCTGCATTTCACTGGCCTAGATAAATCAGATATCTCTGTAAGTATCTCTGAACCCACAACAAAAATCTGAATTTCATTCTGCATACAAGATCTATCCTTTACTCTGTAAAACATGTATTGCATCTCTGTACTGCAGCCCTTTAGTAAATCCTATTATGGTTTTGCAAGTCACCTCTAGGCTTATTTCAAGTAAGTCTTGGTCAAGGGAAGAGAAAGTCAACTGCATTTTTGATAACCTCAAAGATCAGACCTCGCAAGTAAAAGTGAATGTGCATTTCACTCAGACAGAAAAACTGGGTTACTTCAGGGACCTTGACCTTTGTTGAAAGACAGAAGAACTCTAGCAACATGCATATTCCTGTGCAAATGCTAGCCTAGAATGTATTTCTTACATGATGTGAATTCTTTTCTCAAAATCTATATAATAATATAGATTTCTATATAATTATAATTTTCTCAGAATCCAATAATTAGATTCTAATGCATCCTATATTAATATAAATCAGGGGATTTGTTTTATTTGTTCATTATTCCCACTGAGATGAAAACAGCAACAACCTGACAAGTATTTGTGCAATACACTCATTAATTACATAGCACAGTGATGACTGTTTTTCAATTTACCTACTAATATACAACCACGTGCTGAGCATTATGTTAGATGTCTGGGAAATATCCATTCCCTTGCAGTAAATCATCATGGCTGTGGAAAGTAAGGGACGGGCCCTTGGTGACAGGAAGCAAACTTCAGACTTGCTCATGACAGAAGGCACTGAACTGAAAGGGGATTGGGGACCTGTCTGCCCTGGCTGGACCTTGGGCCTTGCATTGGGTTCATGATTGAAACAGGTTCAACATTCCACTTGCTCTGGGAACTAACTAGCTAGTGCTTTTCAGTTGTTTTGAAAGCAATGGAACTGGCAGGAGCTCAGCCAAGCTAGGAGAGAGCAAAGTGAGCTGCTGGGTTGTCAGAGGAACCAGTTAGAGCACAAGCCAAGGATGAAAGGATTAAGCCTTTAATAACCACTGTGCTGGGATACAAGAGGCTAACACCACAGAAAACTCCAACTCCCCCTGTTCTGTTTCCTTTCAGGGAGCAGTGGTGGATGGTCAGGTGGGTTAGCACAGACCTGTTGAAGGAGCCTCAAACAGCTCCATGGACCACAGCAGAGGGGAGCACAGTGGGAACAGTAGGAGTGGAAAATTCACGTGCACTGAGCCAAAGTTGGATAGTGTCTGCAGGTTCCCCTCTATTCCGTAAACAGCAGCCTGGGCTGAGGCGCTTGAAGAAGACATCTGCCAAGGCTCCAGAAGAAAAATTTTGGAATGAGGGTGCCTGGGTCAGAATACCAGTGTGTGATGAGCATGACCAGCCAGAGGGACCTGAGACCTTGGTAGCCACTCCCTCCAGAGTCCAGCATGAGGACTGTGACTGTCAGGTAAGGCCCGTGTAATTAACTATCGACGGTCCTGAAAAAATTCACTCACAGGTATTTCACAGGGCGCTGAACTCTTGAGGTGCCAGCAGCATTGGAATCTGAACTATGGACTTCTCTCTGTGTTGAATAATTAGAAGCATAGATGCATCCTATTGGCTCAACTCTGTCCAGAGATGAGCATAAACAGGATGGCATTTCAGGGGAGCATCATCCAGAAGAAGAACTGAGAATCCCAACTCCAGAAATTCATTCTAGAAAAGTTCTAGACAACTCACCAGGCTTCCCATGCCTTCACGAAGAATTCTCAGGGAAAAGTCCTACCTGAAACTGCCACCCACCGTGTCTTCACTGGGAGCAGGCAAGAGACCTGAGAGCCGTGTCCTTGGAATTGGAACAAGAATGAATTTGGGGGGAGGGTGCCAAGCTATACAGTTCCTAAGGCCAAGTTACAGGGAAACCTTTGACCACTGCTTCTGAATTACCTTTGCCATAGCACAGGATTTCAACCCATCCTTCTGATTTCTGTTCATTATAGGATTTCTCCCCCAGGATATCCATTCACAGCAAGTTTTCTTAAGACTCAGGAAGTCCTGAGGCCGGCTCCATGGCACAGTAGGTTAATCTTCTGGCTGTGGCGCTGGCATCCCAAATGGTCACTGGTTCTCGTCCTGGCTGCTCCTCTTCCAACCCAGCTCTCTGCTATGGCCTGGGAAAGCAGCAGAATATGGCCCACGTCCCTGAACCCCTGCACCCGCATGGGAGACCAAGAAGAAGCACCTGGCTCCTGGCTTCAGATCGGCGCAGCTCCAGCTGTTGCAGCCACCTGGGGAGTGAACCAAGGGATGTCTCTCCCTCTCTCTGTAACTCTGTCTCTCAAATAAACAAATATAATCTTTAAAAAAAAATACTCAGGTAGTCTTGGCACTCATACCACCTCAACTTCTCACATGACACAGGTGGGCCTTGTCATGCCCTGATTCACAGTCAGTGATAGAGGGAAATGGGCAGCCCCTCAATCTCCTGAACCCACCTAGGGCTCCTCTCCCAGTACCTGTGAGCTCTTCTTCAGTGTTTCAAGTCTAATGCAACTTAGAAAATCTCCAGCAAACTGTTAAATTTGTCAAAGAGTCTCATCTAAATGTAATAATAGATTTCCTCTTAATATCACTAAGAGGTTACTTCAAGTCCCCACACCGAATCACCAGTCTCATTCACAAAACAAATTTTTAAATATTGTGTTAGGATAAAATGAAATTTTTCTTGGAGGTATTATGTCAGAAGCCTGCATTAAAAATGTTTACTTCGTGGATCGGTATTCCTGGGGCCTACTAATTTATACAACCTAGAAATGTTTAGATTTAACAAAGGGAATCGCTAGAGGAACATTCAGTCTAGTTTTTATTGGATCATGAAATTTAATAATAACCATTTTGGAATAATCCAAAGATGTGTAAATCATAGTACCTGCCTCCAGGAATCTATAAGTCAATAGAAACGATGTGTGTAAAAATATACATAGAACAATTCTAGGATTTACAGGAAGGAAAAGACTACAAAAATGTTTGTTGGCAGCGATTGCATTTATGCTGGACCTTAAGGAATAAGTAAATATTTGGAGGGGGTAGGCAAAGATGGATGTGTCATTCCATTTAGGCAAGAATAGAGTAGTAAGGAATTATAGGAGATGCTTAACAAAAATGGGTATTTAAGATGACAAGAGTGTAGGATGTACAGAAGTGTACAGTGGGGAGTAAGACCCTGGTTAACATTGAGAACATTTTATGGAAGGCATTGAAGGCCAAGCTTTGGAGCTTTTTCATTTGTACCTAATTTGGGGGCCTTTCAGGCTTCAGGAAGGTTATGGTACATTTATAAAACCACTCTTTCTATTTACAAGGTCTTATCCCAGTGGAGTTTGCATCCTATTTGTAGTTTCATTGCTTTATTGATCAACTAGCAATTATCTCACTATGTTTGGGTAGGCAGGACTTAGGGAATCTGCATTCTATTTTGGTGTCTTTAGAAGTTGCTTCTTTTGTATTTTCCAATGATAAATATCCAGAGGCATAGCTATCACAGAAGTTTGTCCATCATTACCTGGCAGAAAAACTTTGGGAGTCAGCAGATTGAGGTTCATTATTTAATTGAGGTTCATTTTTCACAACCTTCCAAATGTTGTTGTGGCTGTCACTTTCCCCATATCAAACAACTACAATAATATGTTTCAAGTATCTTTGTGCTGCGACCCATCTAGAACCGCAGCCTGGAGTGTCAGAAGCGACTGTCCTTGCAACCCTTTGCTGAGGACTTCTCTGATCCCTATTGGAGGACCGGGCTTTTCTGGACTTTCTCCTGGATCCAAACCTGTCTGGGATTTATCTGTTATCCAGAGAACTGACAGTCACAACATAGTCCTTTTGGGATGATGAAAGGTCTAACAAATACATTTGGATCTTGTCATCCTTTCATCACCACTCTCATGAAATTTGTGGAATGACCCAGTTCCATGATTGACAGCTGCTCTATTCACCCACCTGCCTTCTCCAAACTTCAGTTTCAGATATACCTGGACATGGGCAGAAACATCTTTGTCCATCTTAAGATTTGGAATCAGACTCTAAACCCCTTTGCTGGGTAGAGAATATGCATATTAGGGTTTTTGCATTTCAGGGTAATTCTATCTACTCTTACTCTTTCTAGATTTGTTTTCCTTACCTCCCCCAGTGTAGTGTGCTGCAACAGAGCTGAAACATCTAAAAAAGTGCAGGGCCAACATTGTGGTACTCCAATTGCAAAGCGCCATTTGCAGCATCAGCATCTCATATCAGAGTGCTGGCTGGAGTCCAGGCTACTCTGCTTCCAATCCAGCTCCCTCCCTAATGCACCTGTGAAGGCAGCAGATGATAATCTCTCTCTCTCCCACTTAACCCCGCCCCTCATCACCCTGCCTGTCAAGTAAGTAAATAATTAAATCTTTATCATAAAAAAACTCTCCATGCAAGGAGCTGAGCAAATCACAGCCTACCCATTTTCTAAAGAAATTTCCAAATCAAGTTGAACTAGAATGAAACTACTGATGCTATATCTTCAAAGAAAGAGCAGCATTTTCTGCTGTGTTTTAATTGTTCTAAATCAAAGTGCATTGCTCTGCATGGATATCCACTTTCATCTTCTTGGTTATGTATGATTTACTTTAAGTGTCAGATGTTACAGAATAGCATAGAATACTTAAATCCTTCCTGCACTAACTGCATTCCATGCTAAGTATCTCCAGTATCAATTAGGATAGTACCAAATACTGAGCAGGTTACAAAGTAAATCTTACATGATTTCTGAATCCTAAATTAGAGTGAGGATCATATATTGATTCCTCCCTAAACCAATGCTAGAATAATCTAGCTAGTTATTTTTAACTCCAGGGTGCAAAGTAATAGCAGTTCTCTTTATGGGTATGTGATGTGAACTATTGACAAAATTACACTGTAATTACTATGTGGAGTCAAGGTAATTGCATAGCTATTGTCCTATAATTATTGGATTTTGTATCTGATTTATAAACTGCAGTATGAATTACATAGTAATTAATACTGGGTCTTCATAGTATAATTTAGCTATTATTCATTAGTTTGTGAGGAAATCCTGCATTCACACAGATCAGTGTGTTTCTATAATAGTAATCAGTATTTAAATTTCTAAGACTTGGGAGTCTGATTCATGGATTAAATAATTCAAAAACTAGTGTACAGTGATATATGCTTTAACAAAATTATCTGTGAAGTGCTCAAATATGGTCTTAATTCAAATTACAAGGTTTAGAAATACATATATATTCTTAAATATTATATATATTCCTATATATTTAAGAAATGTGTATATGTACAGTTACACAAGAGGCCTTCTAGAAATTCATGGAAATTGTATCATGAAAAACTGTATAGATTTCAAAATTGCTTTGTACCAAAGTAAACTTGTCGCTCCCTGTCTTCGTGGAGGAATGACACAGGACCCTGCACTGTTCTTTCGTCTGCTCGGCCCTCCCCGGGTTTGCTGCTGGTTCTTCCCGGGTTGGCTACCGACCCTTCCACCTCTGTGGAAGGGCGGTTCCCCCTGCCACATTCTCCACTTCCGCGGGGGAGCGGCACACCGCCTGCTGGCTCTCTCGGGGGCTGCACAGGTGTTCCTTCAGATAGATGTTCCCCTTAGATGTTCCTGGTGCATGCCGTCTCTCTCCTCCTTTATAGTCCTCCTCCGCCAATCCCAACTCTGCTACCCACACGCCGAGTACGCTGCTCTCCTCCAATCAGGAGCAGGTCCTACAGTTTATTGCTTGAACTGGAGGCAGCTGTGTAGAAGCTGTTTCTCCCTTCTCAGCACCATATTGTGGGAGAGCAGATGCATAGAATAAGTCTTAATTCCAGTAACTTAGTCTAGTCCGAGTTGCTCCCCACAAAACTTATTTTTTAATTCCATTTTTCCCTTGAATTCTTTGAAGTATTCTTGTAAATATACAATCCCTAGAGATGATCAGTATTAACTCTTTAAGGATGTTTCAAATTAATATTCTGTACTTCTAGGTCTTGATTTTCTAGTTTCTTGCTTTGTCATTTGATCTCCTCTCCACCCTAATTCTCCCACTCCCCATATATATATCCCACTCATTTCCCAGTTTCCCAAAACACTAAAGCCATAATATTGGAGAAACCAATATTTAATGGTTACATAATGAAAATACAAGTTTCTCTGGTACAAAAAATGTTTAAAATCCAAGCAAGACTTTTTTCATAATACACATTTTCTATGAACTCTTTGAAGACTCCCTGTATGTCTGTCCATATACACACACTTCATGGCCGTTTTTGCAAACTACTACTGGTTCCACATCCATTTCTACCAAGCTGGTAAATGTGCATTCCTACAAAGCCAAAGAGTAATAAAACTCCCACTAAGCCCTGGCCAAAACATTTTCACACAGTTGTCCTCACCCTTGACCACACACTGTAACCACTGGCGAGCTCTCAAATACTGAGGTTGGGATCTTGATCCTATGGCTTCTGAGGATAAATGACCTGGAGTGGAGCTGGGGCACGAAGTTTTTAAAGACCCCCAGGTGGCTACAACTCTTAACACTCAGGATTTGTGTTTGCACCCAGCTTGAACACCAGTGGTTTGAAACATCTGCAGAGACAAGCCCTAAAGGGTGCTGAATATTTGCAATCTTCAGAACTGTAAAGATAATTTTTGCTCTACAGTTCACTTGTTTGGATAATAAGGTCACAGAACACTATTGGACAGGAAGCTTGCATGGCTTGCCCTACCTTGTTAAATGCATTCCATCACATATGCCAACTCATTATTCATTTTTAGAATTTTTTATCAAAATACACATTTCTGGGGCTGGTGCTGTGTTGTAGCAAATAAAGCCACCACCTGCAGTGCCGGCATCCCATTTGGGTGCCGGTTTGAGTCCTGGCTGCTCCACTTCCAATCCAGCTCTCTGCTATGGCCAGGGAAAGCAGTAGAAGATGGCCCAAGTATTTGGGCCCCTGTACCTGCATGGGAGACCTAGAAGAAGCTCTTGGCTCCCGGCTTTGGATTGGCCTATCTCAAGCTGTTACAACCATTTGGAGTGTGAACCAATGGATGGAAAACCTCTCTCTTTCTCTCTCCTTCTGCCTCTCTGTAACTCTGCTTTTCTAATAAATAAATAAATCTTTTAAAAACAATGCATGTTTGCATAATTCAAAAAGTCAGAGATCCATGGGTTTTATGATGGAAAGCGATAGTTTCATGTTTTACCTTGCCCCTCTCCTCAATATTATAGTTCCTAACAATCAATGTTAATTCTTCTAGCCATTTCTAAAATATACACTTACACTGCTAGGTCTTGATTTTACAATTTTATGCCTTATCATTTGATTTCCTACCCACCGCATCATAGCGGCAGCCCATGCACACACACACACACACCGCTTCCAGTCTCCCAAAGTGCTTATGTCACAATGTTGATGAAATCAATAGTTAATAGCTACATAATTACAATGGTAAGTAACCCAATGGCTGAAACTTGTACTATAATAATGTTCATAATTATCTCCTATAAGAGAATGTTTGTTCAATATTCCATGTGCCTGTCAGTAATTCCTCCCCCAAATTACTCAACAGAAGGATAAAACATTTTTAGAAATTAAAATTAAAAAGTAACAATAATTGTGCCCTTATTATGTACTACAAACTACTTTAGAAACTCTCCATATATTAATTTCATCCTCACTTCAACACTACATGAAAGTATTATTATTATTTCCTCTTTGCAAAATAGGAAAATAAAGCCTAATTATTTCACTGAATGTTTGGTAAGAGATGAGAAAGAAAGAAACCCAATCATCCTGGCTCCACGGGGCTGAGTGTTTAACCACAACCCAGACAGCCATCAAAACTTTCATCAAAACCCAGGCAGCCCCACTACAAAATCCACACATACAAGGGGTCTTCAAAATTCATGAAAATGAGTATTATGAAACAACTATGCATGGATTTCAAAAAATTTTTGCATAGAAATAAACTTATCTTTTAATTCCATTTTCTCCATGAACTCTTTGAAGTGCTCTCTTACTTGCTGGGAGATTTCAACTTAAGCTTCAGACTGTTCACCTGATCTTTTTTATTTCTGCTGGTACAGTTTTGTATTCTAAGAGTTCTGCCTGGTTGTTTTGTGTGGCCTTTTTGATTTGATGGTTTGTTGGTAGTGGTGGTAGTTATAGTTGTTGGCTACAACACTTGCATGTGTGTAGCTAAAGATATAGATCATAGTTATTTTTGTTGTTCTGTATAGTGTGTTCTGTGTCACTTTCTTTTTTATTTGAAAGACAGAGTTACAGAGGGGGTGGGGAAGAGAGAGAGAGAGAGAGAGAGATCATCCATCTACTGGTTCACTCCCCAAATGGCTACAAAGGCTGGGGCTGGGCCAGGCTAGAATTTCACCCAGGTCTCTCCAAGTGGGTCCCAAGTAACTGGGCTATCCTCCCCTGCTTTCCCACACACATTAGTAGGGAATTGGAGCAGAAATGGAACAGCTGGGACTCGAACTGTAGTTCATAACCTACTGCATCACAATGCCGACTCTTTGTTTCATTTTCACATTTTCTTTTGCTCTCTGTTTTGTTTCTCTGTGGTCAAATTTACCTGTATTCACTGTGGTTGGTTTTTATGGCTGCCTTTCATGTTTGAGGTCTTTCTCACTTGTCAGATGACCCCTAGGTGAATAGAATATTTGGGTTTAAAGCACTACAAAGGTGAATGAGATGCCTGTGGGAGAGGGGGGTTATAAATAGGTGAACTCCACTATGGTGGCAGGGCCTGATCTTTTCACTGGGGGTCTGAGGGTGGGGCATCCAGCTGTCAGTATCTGTAGATCTTTATGCAGAGTCAGCCAACTTCTGTAGGGGGGAATGCCCAGTCTTCTGTCCTACAAGGTGGAGGTAGCATGCCCCTGACTGCAAGCACCTGTGCCCTGTGATGGCTGCAAGAGAGATAAACAATGAACAGTTCCTGATGATTGTAGTATATGGACCTACACTTAATTCCCCCAATCTCCAGAAGGCAATTGCCCTGCTAACACCTGTCCATGTCAAGTGTCTCCAAGTCCAGATTCTCACAGGTTCAGTATCTTGCCAGAAATCTCCCCTTCTCAATACAAGCTCAAAAGGCATTGAGGATCCAGCCACCCTTCACACAGACTTGCAGTCAGTCATGCTCCCAGCCTCATCCAGCATCTCTACTGCTAGAGGTACTTGGTCCCTAGACTTCCTAAGGTTTCCTCAGGACCAACAGCGGCAATTTGCCTACTTTTTGTTGCTTACTCCTCTGCAAGCTCTTGATTTCAGATTTCTCTTCTCTATTAAGTCATTTTTCCATGTTTCAATTCATTGTTAAAGTTTTCTATCATTACAGTTAGTTTTCCATCATTAAAGTCAGAGTCTTTTCCCCTCAGATCTTGAGCATGAATAGATCTTGCACCATATTAGTTAACAGAACTACAGTAGAATTGAGGATGAAGCAGTTCCCAGTCCAGGCTCCAAGATACCTGCACACTTCAGTTTGCTCTCTTGAAGTATCACCCAACCTCCATGAGAACAATCCTGAGATAACTTGCTTGATGATGAGAGATAAATGTCCCTGTATGTCCTATTACTACAATGGACAGGCAGCCAACAGCCAGGTTTTGAAGTAAAGCCATCCTAGACTAGCCAAGATCCCAGCCACCATGCAAACTGGCTGAAGATTCAAGAATGAGCCTGGATAGCCCACCCAGACCACAAGAACCAGCCAACTGAGTCCAGCATAATTTCCTACTCCTTAAATTACAAACTCAATAAATGATTATTTCCTTAAGTCACTAAGTTGGCAAATATTTCTATGGACAGCAATAACTGACTTATACACAGTTTTAATAGCTGAAAGCAGCCAAAATACAGTCACAAATCAAAAGATTATGCTCCCTGACTTTATTTTATCTGCCCTCCAGAGCACCTGGGAGTGCTTCCTGCTTGTCTCATCCAATCATAAACTGGAAAATGAGACAATTCTTGAACGCTGTCCCCATCAGTTAGCCTCTCAGTACACACAGTGGGATGACAAGGACAGAGACTAGGTCTGAAACAAGAAAATGCAGATGACCCACCGCTCCAGTCCATCTACTTTATGATATAAATAATTTCCAGGTATTTTTTGCCAAATGCTAGAGTTACATGGGAGACATCAGATTTGGGAACAGAAGGATTGTAGCCAATAATGATAGTAGATGGATGAGAAGGCTATGCTTATCTCAGTATATTAATACCAGTATGACATTCTTGGATAAGCCCAGGCCAATGTTGAATATGCTGTGCTGCCTTCTCAATACAGATATGTGATTATAAATGATAACTTACATACCCAAGAGAGAAGATGTCGGATCTGTTTTTAATAGTATGTAGTTCTCAATTAAATAAAAATCCCAGCTAATGTAAACAGAGTTCAAATAAATTGCAGTCCCACTTAACATTTAGAGGGAAAAAAGTGTGATAATATAAATCATTTTGGGTTAGATATGGCTGAATATGATACAAAGTAAAATAACATGACTTACATAAAATAGAAATTTGTTTCTCTCAGGTGCAAGCGAAGGCTGGAAGTAAACAGCACAGAGCTGTGCTTGTCACCCCATCTAGGCTCACTCCAACATGTTGCTTCACCGTCCCCAACATCCAGCTCCTACATCATGGTCTTCCTATCACTGACCTATGGGATCTTTTTTTGTTTGTTTGTTTCAATTTTGTTTATTCCTGCTCTAATTTTAAGTATTTCTTTCCTCATGAATTTTGAGTTTGACTTATGGTTGTTTTTATAGGACTTTGAGATGCATTGATAACTCTTTTATTTGATACCTTTCAATTTATTGATGTAGTCACCAATTGCTATATACTTCCTTCTTAACACTGCTTTTGCTATATCCCATAAATTTCTATATGTTGCATTGTCATCTTCATTTGTTTTCAGAAATTTTTTTATTTCCCTTTTGATTTACTCTATGATGTACTGTTCATTCAAGAGCATGCCATTCAGTCTCCATGTTTCACATATGATCTAGAGATTCTTGAGTTGTTAATTTCCAACTTCATTCAGAAGTGGTCAGAAAAGATGCATGGTATGGTTTCAATTTTTTTTTAATTTGCTGAGACTTGTTTTATGGCCTAGCATAGGATGTATCCTAGAGAAAGTTCCATTCATTGATGAAAAGAATGTGTATTCTGAAACTGTAGGAAGAAAGATTTGGTAGATATCAGGTTCATTGGTCCATAGTGTAGATTAGCTCTGATGTTCCTTTACCGATTTTCTGACTAGTTGATCTGTCCATTGATGAAAATGGGTTATTGAAGTCCCCCATTACTAATGCATTGGAGTGTATGTCTCCCTTTAGATCAATTAGCATTTGCTTTAAATAGCGGGGAGCCCTGGGCTTTAGATGCATATACATTTATAATAGTCATATAATTCCATTGAATTGATTCCTTAATCATTACATAATGCCTTTATTTAACTCTTTTAACAATTTTTGTGTTGAAGTCTATTTTGCTGATATTAGGATGGCTACCCCTGCGCATTTTTTTTGACAGCAGAGTGGACAGTGAGATAGACAGAGAGAAAGGTCTTCCTTTTTTCCGTTGGTTCACTCCCCAGTGGCTCCTGTGGCTGGCACGCTGCGGCTGGTGCACCGTGCTGATCTGAAGCCAGGAGCCAGGTGCTTCCCCTGGTCTCCCATGAGGGTGCAGGGCCCAAGGACGTGGGCCATCCTCTACTGCACTCCTGGGCCACAGCAGAGAGCTGGACTGGAAGAGGAGCAACCGGGACAGAATCCAGTGCCCCCAACAAGGACTAGAACCTGGGGTGCTGGTGCTGCAGGCAGAGGATTAGCCTAGTGAGCCACGGTGCTGGACAACCCCTGTGCATTTTTGCTTTATGTTAGCAAAGAACAACTTTCCACCCTTTCCCTTTCAGCGTGTGTTTATCTTCATTGGTGAGGTGTGTTTCTTGTAGTCAGAAAATAGATGGTCCTGTTTTAACCCATTCAGCCAGTCTGTATCTTTTAATTAGAGAATTTAGGCCATTTATATTCAATGTCACATAAGTAACGACTTGGCCCTTCCATTTTTCCATAAATATTCCTATTGTTTGCTATGAATTTCCTTTGTACATTTACTGGGAAATTTTCTGCCTTCACATTCTTTCATAATAATGACTATCTGTGATTCTGTGTGTGGCACATCCTTAAGCATCTTTTGCAAGGCTGGATTAGTGGTGACAACTTTTTTCAATTTCTGTTTGTTATGGAGAGTCTTTATTTCACCTTCATTCATAAATGAGAGCTATACAGAGTACAGAATTCTGAGTTGGGAGATTTTTGCTTTTAAGGCTTGCATTATGTCTCTCCATTCTCTCCTAGCTTGTAGGGTTTCTGATGATAAATCAGCTGTGAATGTAATTAGAAATCCTCTGAAAGTAATCTGTCATTTCTCTTGTGCACATTTTGATACACACTTGGTTAAACTAATCAAAAAAACTGAGAAAAAATTTATAAAATCAGAGTGAAAAAGGACATGTAACAACAGACACCGAAGACATAAAAAGAATCATCAGGAATTACTACAATAGATGCAGAGAAAGCATTTAATAAAATACAAAATCCTTTCAAGATGAAAACCTTAAGCAAATTGAGTACAAAAGGGACATTCTTCAACACAACCAAGGTGCTTTATCACAAACCCACAGCTAGCATTGCACTGAATGGGGAAAAGTTGGAAGCTTTCCTGCTAAGATCCAGAACCAGACAAGAATTCTCACTATCATCATTGCTATTCAATATAGTCCAGGAAGTTTTAGCCAGATCCACTAGGCAAGAAATCAAAGGGATACAGGTTGGAAATGAACAAACTATCAAACTATCTCTATTTGCAGATGACATTATCTCTATATATAGGGGATCCAAAAGACTCCACTAAGAAACTATTGGAACTCTTAAAAGATTTTGGCAGAGTGTGAGTTTATAAAGTAAATACACAAAAATCAACAGCCTTTCTATACACAGACAATGTCATAGTTAAGAAAGAACTTCCAAGATCAGTCTCATTCACAGTAGCTGCAGGAAAAAAATAAATACCTTGGAATAAATTTATCCAAGGAAGTGAAAGATCTCTATGATAAAAATTATAAAACATTAAAGAAAGTAACAGAATAAGACACAAAAAAATGGAAAAAATCTTCCATGTTCATGAATTGGAAAAATTAATGTCATCAAAATGTCCATGCTGCCAAAAGCAATTTACAGATTAAATGTGAATCCAATCAAAATGCCAGTGGCATTCTTCTTAGATCTAAAGAAAACAATGCTAAAATTCATATGGAAACACAAGAGATCCCAAATAGCTAGGCCAATCTCAAACAACAAAAGCAAAGCTTGAGGCATTACAATACCATATTTCAAGATTTTCTACATGGCAATTATAATCCAAACAGCCTGTACAGGCATGAAAATAGACATGTACACCAATGGAACAGAATAGAAACTCCATACATCAATCAATGCATCTACAATCAACTAATCTTTGACAAAGGAGCTAAAACCAATCCCTGAAGCAAGGATACTCTCTTCAACAGATAGTGCTGGGAAAATTGGATCTTCATGTACAGATATATCAAACAAGACCCCTACCTACACAATATACAAAACACAACTCAAATGGATCATGGATCTAAATGTATGTCTTGATACTATCAAAGCACTAGAGAAGAACACTTGGGAAACTCTGCTAGACATTGGCATAGGCAAAAACTTCTTGGAAAAAACCAAAAGCACAGGCAATCAAGCCAAAATTGACAAAAGGGATTACATCAAATTGAGAAGCTTCTATACTGCAAAGGAAACACCCAGCAAAATGAAAAGGCAACCTACAGAATGGAAGAAAATATTTGCAAGCTATGCAACTGGTAAAGGATTAATATCCAGAATATATAAAGAGCTCAAAAGACTCAAAAACAATAAGCAAACAAACAAGTTAAGAAATTGGCAAAGGATTTGAACAGGCATTTTTCAAAAGAGGAAATCTAAATGTCCAACAGACACATGAAAAATGCTCAGGATCACTAGCCATCAGGGAAATACAAATCAAAAATACAATAAGGTTTCACCTCACCCCAGTTAAAATGGCTGTCATAAAGATATGAACAAACAACAAATGCTGGCAAGGGTGTAAGGAAAAGGGTACCCTAATCCACTGCTGGTAGGAAGGTAAAACAATATAGCCACTGTGGAAGACAGCATGGAGCTTACTCAGAAAGTTGAAAATAGGTATACCACAATATCCCAGAAATTCCATTGCTGGGAATTCACCCAAAGGAAGTGAAATCAGGATATGAAAGAGTTCTCTTTATCTCCATGTTTATTGCAGCTCAATTCACAATAGCTGAGATAAGGAATCAACCCAGATCTCCATCAACTAATGACTGGATAAAGAAATTATGGTGTATATATATAGTATGAAATACTGTTCAGTATCCATACTACTACTAATAGGAGGAGGAGGAGTGCTACTATTAGTATTCCATATTAATACTACTCTTTTTTACTGAGCCATTAAAAAGAATGAAATCTTGTCTTTTGTAACAAAATGGAGGCAACTGGAAACCATTATACTTAGTGAAATAAGCCAGTCCCAAAAAGACAAATGCCATATATTTTCCTTGATCTACAGTAACTAAGAGGGTACTAAAAATGTAATGTGTATGCGTGATATTGACATTTTGAGATTCAATGATTGTTTATAGCCCTTGTCTCTACTGTTGAGAAACAGTGCTTGTTTTCTTCTTACTATTTGTTGAACTCTTAGTGAGAGTTAATCTTATTAGTATAAAGTAAACTGAAAGTAGTTCATTATAAAAATTAAGAGAGGGAATAAGTGAGAAGAAGGAGGAAGTGTGGGAGTATGGGCAGGAGGGAGGGAAAGGTGCGAAGTGTCACTATGTTCCTAAATCTGAATATATGAAATTTGTATATCTTAAATAACAAATTAAAAAACACATGCTGCTTAAAAATAAAAGTACAGTTGTTCAAACAAGCTCATTGAAAACTTCCTGCAAATACTATCACCACTGACAATGATTTGCACAGGGAACCCTGTGATGGCCAGGAGGGTTCAACGTGACAAGAAGGGAAAGAGGTGAGATTGTAATTTCAAAATGATTTGTGAACACAAAGAAGAGTCTGCCAGCTAATTATTTAGAAAGAAGGCCATGAAGCTCCTTCCCCTGACTTCTCTGCAGTGCCAGGATTATTAGGCTCAAGGAGCATCTGGCACAGTCTGTCAAACAGCCACACCTGCTTCTTTTTCATTCCTGTTGTCACTTTCCAGGTAGGAAAGAGCCATCCAACCTGGTGACTCTGAATGGGGTATTTGGCAAATGGTATTTTGCTTCACATCAAGTGATTTCTTCCTTAGAAATCATCACTGTTATAATAGCAAGACAATTAGGGAAGCAGCGAGAATGATTTGATTAATACTGTCTCTAATTTTTCCTAACAAGAAGGTGGATACCTACGCCATACAACTCTAGAGGTTTAGATCACAAATGAATACAAAGACACTGCTGGTGTCCTCTAGTATATGTGGTGTGTGTGTGTGTGTGTGTGTGTGTTAATTGCTTATTGTAAATCAAAGTAATTGATTGCATATATATATACACAGTATCCTCTGTACTTTGCAAATGTATGGGAAGTGTGTGTTATAAGAGGATTCATTATGTTTCATTATGTGCATGCACAGAAATGAACTCGCACACAGTAAGAGGAAGAACCCAAGACTGCCCTACTCCTGAGCCTCAAAGCCTTTGATACCAGCATGAGGGCTGCAAAGCCTCAGCTAGGAAACATCTTAGCCACTCAAAATAGGTTTGGCAGAACACACATGAATATACATGTGAACACACACATTCAAGAAAATTTTTAAATAAGGTCAAACATTGCTTTATAAACAAAATCCTAATTGAGACTATTCTTTAATATACTGTTTTTCCTATTCATCAAGAAAAGTCCATTTTTTCTGTGCTGTATGTAGGTTAAAAATAATACATTATATCATAGGACAAGTCATAAATAAGTTGGTGTCAGAATAAGATCACCTTTTTAATGCCCCCTTTTTTTTTGCAGCGTCAACATTACATATTGCAAAGAATTTCAAGCAATATGAAGAAAAAGCAAAGTGAACCCTAGAAATGACAGAATTCCCTGACATGCTAATGTGTTTATTAATCTGACTCTTAATTATAAGCTAATGCACCACACTATAGATTGTTTAATCATTGGGTCTTTAGGTCAGAAGTTACCATATTTCTACCTCCTGTGCTATTTCAGATATAACCACTCACTGAGAAACATTTCCTCTTAAACTAGATCTTATTAATCACTTCCCTGATGTCTCTCTCTCTCCCCTCCCGTCAACCTACAACCTCCATGTATATAGGCACACACGTATACAATCCCACATGCATATACCACATCTTTAGTTGCCTAATTACACATTTTATTCCAATCTTGTAATCTCTTATATCTTCAGTTATGCAATATGTGCACATAGAATCCTGAATATTGGGACAGATAGATTTAGGGTATACCTTATGGAAAGCAATCCCATTTCTACAGAGACATATTTTAGTGTATGTTATACATATTGATAAAAATATGCATAATATTTTATTGTGAAATATTATGTAATTGGCCTCAAACATATACCAAAAAAGTAATATGAGAAACATAAGATCCTACTTGGTCTTAGTTGTCTGTTGTGCAACACGAAACACCCCCAAATATACTGCTTTAAAAAAAGTGACCTACTAGTTTTCATGATCCCCTAAGTTGACTAGGTGTTTCTTCTGGGATTCTCTCCAGGGGCTACCCACATGACAGCATCCAGCTGGCTGAGATTCCTGGGAAGGTACAGTTTCTCTCTTGTGCCCTTTCATTCTGGGTTTTGACATGGCAACACATCAGGGCAGCATTCCAGGAAGTCCCAGTAGGGGGAGCTTGACAAGTCCCTATTTGGACCAAATTTGTGATGTCCTATCAGCCAAAGCAAGTCAGTAGCCAAGTCTAGAGACGATTGGGAGAGGAATGCATGAGTGGTTGGATTCACAGGACGACATCATTATGACAGTCTGCCACATGGTCCGATAACATATGGGTGTCCAAAGACATTGCTTATTGACTTCATATAAATGTCTGAGTACAGGCAATCTAAAAACATTTTTATTATGTATCCTGTAAGGTATGTTTTATGTTGAAGACAGGCTTAATGAATAGAATACACTTGTGGGTTTTTCAAAAATAATCGATAGTCTCTTAACACAAGACACACATACTTCCTGCTGAGAACGAAAATGAGAAAGAGAAAGAAAGAAATGTGACTAAGACACTTTTCCCTGTCAGTTGGTATTTCCTGTTCACTTGCTCTCCTTGTGCCCTTCTGCCAACTGCAATCAAGTGGTATCTGGGGGGAGTTCTTGGGAGAGCAAGTGTCTTATTGGATGATGCCTGCCTGACTCATCCCTCAAGAGATATGCATAGACCGCTTTGTGCTTCTCTCCCCTTCTTGGTTGTTCCCTAAGGACCAAGGGAAGTTGCATTGCCTCATAAGCCACTTGAATTTTATCCACCAAAAGTAAACTTCATACCCTGAACCAAACACCTTCCTTCCTGAGCACTTGTGGGCATTGTCTATAAAATTTTTAATGCTAACCCCAGGAGGGGAAGTTTTCCTCGGTTCAGTTTTTGAGGTTACCTCATTAGCAGACTCCCTGCCATGACCTTCTGTGCATCTTCTCCGGAACACTGCTGCAGCCACTCTCTGAAACCAAGATCTTCCAACTCCAGAGAAGCCACACCAAGGGGAACGGCTGTGAATGCATCTCAGATGAAAGTTGCTTCCTGGAAACTGCCTGCAGGAGCAAAACCTCCCTTCCTGCCAAATCTCAGATCTCAAACACAAGCGGCTAGAGCCAGAAGCTTGTGCTCACAGACTGCGCTGATGGAGTAGGCAATCTAATTCTATAACCAGATCTTATTCACTATTAATTAAAAAGTTAGGCTCCCTTAGAGGCATAAACACCTGCTATAGTATAAGACTAAACCTCTGTGTCAATACAAAACCTGATTGGAATGCATAATTCTCAAGTGGTCTGGATCACCAAGGATAATTTTGCTGGATCATGTGGTTTGACATTAAAGGAGCCAGGATGAATCAATCCAACCAAATATTTTAGCCACAGAAATAATCAAGTAATTGTTTATGGATCCAACTGAAAATAATTCCCCAAAACAATTACTAATTCATGGGTAAGCCTTATAATACTTACAGAGTTTGGAGTTCTTGCTACCAGCCTATGCCTGTCCCAACTATGCCAAAATACAGCTGCTGAAGACCTGATCCCTATTGTTTCAGTGCCAGCTGGGCCCAGAAACAGCGACAACAACATGTCACAGGTCTTCATTCTCATATTTACTTAGTTGCAAGTACCCTGTAATCTGGCTTCTACTTCTATCATTTGCCCTCAGTTGCTCTTCTCAAACTTACAAGAGGTTATTGTAATGCTTTGAACAGGATTTAGATCCCCAAACTCATACAGAGAGTGAAACCCCAAAGTCTTATCTTAACGGGAAATGAATTAATGTTAGTGGTTGGTGGGTTGAGGGTGGAGTTTTGATTTCATTGTGGTGCCTGCAGATGGGAACTTTGGGAAATGCTTGGATTAGATTAGGTTGCTGGTGTAGATCCCTCGTGGTTGAATCAGGATGGCATTACACAGAGAGACATATGGTCATGGATGAAGAGTGTACTCCCTACGTCACTCAACTTTCTTGCTCAGGTGATAAGACTTTTGCACATTCCTCCATTCACCACTCTCATCAGATACCAGACTAATGGAGCCTCTCAATCTTAGACTGTGAACCTCCAAAACTGTATAACCTTTTTATTTGTTTTTTATAAACCATTCCATAGGGAAAAAATAGTCTTTTCAATAAATAACACTAGGACAGATGATTATCCACAAGGAAAATAATGAAAATGACCCATCACCTCATACCATATGCAAAAATTTAATTCAAGTTGTATTGAATATCTAAATATTAAGAGCTAAACTATTAAGCTCTTAGAATAAGAGAGAATAAGAGAGTAAATATTCATGATTCATGAAATTGGATTTAGAAACAGATTCTTAGAAACAAGTAGCACAAGCAACAAAAGAAAAAATAAACTGGACATCATCAAAATTAAACACTTGTATATGTCAAAGAATGCTATCAAGAGAGTGATAAGACAACTCAGAATGAGAGAAAAATTAACAAACCATATAGCTGAAAGTACATATAAAGAACTTGAAATTCAACAACAAACAAACAACCTAGTTAAAAATGCACAAAAGATTTGAATAGACATTTCTTCAAAGAAGATATAGTAATGGACAATAAGCATGTAACAAAATGTTCAACATCATTAGTCTTGAAGAAGATGTAAATCAAAATCACAATGAGGTACCAATACCACTTCCTACTATAATTTATTTAAAATTGGAAAATGACAAGTTATAGTAAAGATATGGCGATACAGAAATCTTTACACATTACTGGTGAGAATAGAATATAAAATAGTGTAATCACTTTGGAAACTAATGTAGCAGTTTCTGGAAAAGCTGAACATAGAATAATCATATGACCTAGAAATTCTACTCATGAATTTATCCAAAAGAAATGAAGATACAGTCCATATCCATATTAAAATACATATAAATGTTCAAATATATGTTATTATATTTAGCTATTGCTCAAAAGTAGAAAGAGTCTAACTATCCATCAACTTCTGAGTGAAAAAATAAAATACTGTATATGGTACACCTATACAGTGGAATATTATTAAGCAACAAATTAATGTAGTAATGATATGTTCTACAACCAGGACAAATCTTGACAAACACCATGCTAAAAAGCCAAAACACTGTGGCAAAAAATTATCTACATGTAGGATCTCTGTGAGTGAGATCCCAGAGGAAAGAAGGGGCCATCAAAGAAGGAGGTACCGGCAGGTGCTGCGGCTCACTTGGCTAATGCTCCGCCTGTGGCGCCAGCACCCTGGGTTCTAGTCCTGGTTGGGGCGCCGGATTCTGTCCCGGCTGCTCCTCTTCCAGTCCAGCTCTCTGCTGTGGCCCATGAAGGCAGTGGAGGATGGCCCAAGTGCTTGGGCCCTACACCCTCATGGGAGACGAGGAGGAAGCACCTGGCTCCTGGCTTTGGATCGGCACAGCGCGCCAACCATAGCAGCCATTTGGGGGATGAACCAACGGAAAAGGAACACCTTTCTCTCTGTCTCTCTCTCTCTCTAATTCTGCCTGTCAAAAAAAAAAAAAAAAAGAAGAAGAAGAAGAAAAAGAAAAAGAAGGAGGTACCTTTCTCTGAAGGTCTGAAGGGAAGCGAGAGCTTCCACTTTGATTATGGCCCTGTCTAAATACTGATGGAGTTTGTGGACTTTAAAGGCTTCCATAGTCTTGGCAGCTCATGACAAGAGCCTCAGATGATCACTAATGTCATAAATAAGAGTGTCAATTGTTAAATCAACAACAGGAGTCACTGTGCAGTTGCTCCCCAAATAGGATCTCCATCTTTAATGAGTTGCACTATGAGAATTAACAGTAAAACTTGACTTTTTTTTTTTTCAAATTTTTTTTTTTTTTTTATTTTTGACAGGCAGAGTGGACAGTGAGAGAGAGAGACAGAGAGAGAAAGGTCTTCCTTTTGCCATTGGTTCACCCTCCAATGGCCGCCGCTGCAGCCGGCGCACCGCGCTGATCCGATGGCAGGAGCCAGGATCCAGGTGCTTTTCCTGGTCTCCCATGGGGTGCAGGGCCCAAGCACCTGGGCCATCCTCCACTGCACTCCCTGGCCATAGCAGAGAGCTGGCCTGGAAGAGGGGCAACCGGGACAGAATCCGGCGCCCCGACCGGGACTAGAACCCGGTGTGCCGGCGCCGCAAGGTGGAGGATTAGCCTATTGAGCCACGGCGCCGGCTCAGTAAAACTTGACTTTAAACAGTACTTTATACTTTGTGTGTCTGCGTGTGTGCAAACTGCTGAAATCTTTACTTAGCATAGAGTTGGTCTTCTGTATATAAAGATAATTAAAAATTAATCTTAGTGAAGAATGGGATGGGAGAGGGAGTAGGAGGTGGGACAGGAGTTGGGGTTAGAGGGCGAGTATGGGGGAGAGAACTGCTGTATTCCTAAAGCTGTACCTATGAAATTTATATTTCTTAAATAAAAGTTTTCTAAAAAAAAAAAGAAGAAGAAAGAAAGAAAAGAAAACACCATGCTAAGTAAAATAAGTCAGGCACAAAAAACCACATTTACATAATTCCTTTCACATGAATGTCCAGAATAGGCAAATCCATAGATATGGGAAGCAGGCTAGTAGTTCCCAAGAGCTGTGACTGAGAGTGGGAGGAAAGGGATGGAGAATAACTGTTAATGGATACGGGGTGCTATGATCGGGATATTAACATGGGTACCCCCAAATGCCCATGTGGTAAAGGCTTGTCCCTAGGACAGCACTACAAGGAAGTAGTGGAGCCTTTAAGAGTTGGTGCCTCATGGGATATCCTTAGAGCATGTCTTCAATGGGAACTGTGGGACCCTGATGTTTCTGTCAGTCCTCTCTGTTTCTTGTTTGAGATGTGAACTCTCTACTCCTACATGTTCCCCCACCACGATGTGCCACCATCTACCAACTTCACTAGAGGACAAACCAACAGGGCAACCCAGTCTTGGATTTGAACTTCCAAAACTCTGAGCTAAAAATTCCTTTGTCTTTTGAAGGTTCATTGCCTTGGGTATTTTGTTATAATGGTGCAAAGCAACCTGATACCTGGAGTGTATTTTTAGTGTTGAAAATGTGTGGAATCAGATAATGGTAATGGTTGTGCAACATTGAAAATATAATTTAAGTCAATAAATTGCATACCTTAATATGACTAAGTTGGTGAATTTTATGTCATGTTAATTTTACCTCAACAAAAGAATTTAATAAAGGAAATAAAGGGATTTTTGCTATTAATTTGGTGAAACCATGGTCAAAGAATGTGGTCTCAAGGATACTGAATTATCCAAATTTTCTGAAATTTTTTTATGGCTTAAAAATAGTTGATTTTTTAAAATTATTTTTTTTTTATTTGGGGGACAGAGTTACACACAGAAAGAGGGTGAGACAAAGAGAGTGGTCTTCTATCTACTGGTTCACTTCCCAAATGGCCTCAGTGGCCGGAGCCTGACCGATTCGAAGCTAGGAGACACGAGCCTCTTTCAGGTCTCCCACGTGGGTGCAGAGGCCCAACAACTTGGGCTATCTTCCACTGCTTTCTCAGGCCTTTAGCAGAGAGCTGGATCTGAAACGGAGCAGCTGGGATTCAAACCAGAACCATACGGGATGCTGGCACCACAGGTGGAGGCTTAATCTACTATACCACAGCACAAGCCCCAATATATGGTTAATTTTTATAAATACTTTGTGTATACTTGGAAAGATTGTGTGCTCTCTAATTATTGAAACAATGGTGTTTTTTTTTTCTAATTTACTTGACAGGTAGAATTATAGATAGTGAGAGACAGAGAGAAAGGTCTTCCTTCTATTGGTTCACCCCCAAAATGGCCACTACAGCAGGTGCTGCTCCAAGTATATATAAATCATGTTGCTTATGTTCTTGAAATATTTTATTTTTGTACATTTTTTGCTTAATTTATCAATAAGGGGAAATACATGTCAAAATTTCTTTTTCTGCTGGAGGGTTTGTCAATTTCTCCCTCTATGAATTTCAATCAAGTTTCACTTTATATACTCATAATATTTACTACATTATTAGTTAAAAGCAAGTTTAGAATTGTTATATTATTCTGATAAACTTTTTATCCTTATGTAATTTTTTCTCCAAAAGTCAATTTTGTTTGCTTTTGGTTTGATACATCTTTTCCTTAACTTTATTTTCAACTTCTTCACCTTATGCTTCCGGTTGGCTTTAAGAACAGATGGTTGCATCTGCTGTTGTTCCTAATCCAATCTGACAAACTATTGTTTGATCCAGTTCAATTCCTTTGAATTTACATGATATATTTGAATTTACAGATATATTTGGGCTTCTTATCTTCTTATTTTTTATTTTAATTTACACCCTCTTTTGTTTTCTTCAGCTCTTCTTTCTTCTTGACCAATTTGTTTGAAAGGTTTTCTTATCCCATTTATTTTTTTTCCACACTTTTTTTGGAAATTATGTCTTCTACTTCTATTGTTGAGAAGTTACCCTAAAAATTACATGTGTGTGTATAACAAGGGAAAGGTCAAGAGTTTTCTCCCCACCTTTGTCTACTCAAAAACTTTTTTAATGTGATGTATCTCAATTCTAGTTTATGTGCTACAGCTTTCCAGTAATTTAATTCTGTATTAACTAGCAATAACAGATCATTCTTTATCGTGTCATAAATATTCTTAATTTATCTAGATGTCTGAAAATATCATTGCTCACAATTCCATTTTGCATCTCAGACCTTCCTTCCTAACTAACTTTACTTTTTCCTGAAACGGATTTTCCAAAGTTTATTTAGTGTAGGTCTGCTTATGATGAACACTCCCAGTATATAGTCAACACTTTCTTCCATGCAAATGTCTTTTTATTACTCTCATTCTTGCAATAGATATAATTCCAGATGGATGTTTTACTGAGTTTGATCCATACCACATTAATATATGCAATTATTCTGCCTTTCATGTTTGCTGTTAAAGAAGGTTGTTGCCTGTTCTCAGTCTTTCTTTTTGGAAGGGATGGGTAACTGTTTCTACCTGGATAATTCTAAGACTTTTTCATTGTTGATGAGCTGCACTTGCTGAGTCTTACAACTATAACTAGTTTCTTTTCACTTTAATTTGGTTTAGTAAACATTATTCTTCCTGTATCTGTGGCTTTATGTCTTTCATCAGTTCTGAAAATCCTCAAACGTAATTTTTCATATATTGCCTCTCCTTCAGTGTTTTTTTCTCTTCCTAGAGATTCCATGGGAAGCTTGCTGTATTTCCTTATTCTGTGCTCTTTACATATTAACCCCACACATATTTTCCATTTCAGCTTTCTGTGTGATATTCTGAAACATTCTTCAGTTCTGTTTTCCAGTTCACTCATTCCCTCTTCAGGTGCTTCTACTCTATAGGCCCACCCCTTGGATTTTCTTTTCATTATTTTAATCTTATTGTTTTCACCTGATACACAGAATAGGATATTTAACCATACTCATGCACTGTTTAACTCCAGGGATACATTCTCAGAAATAAATGGTTGGGGACTGGTGCTGTAGCCTAGTGGGCTGGGCCTCTGCCTAAGATGCCGGCATCCCTGTGGATGCAGGTTCATGCCCTGGCTGTTCCTCTTCTGATCCAGCTCTCTGCTTGTGGCCTGAGAAGACAGTGGAGGATGGGCCAAGTGCTGCACCCACGTTGAGACCTGGGGGAGGATCATGGCTACTGGCTTCAGATCAGCTCAGCTCCAACCATTGCAACCATTTGGGGAGTTAACTAGTGGATCGAAGACCTTTCTCTCTCTCTCTCTCTCTCTCTCTCTTTCTCTCTCTCTCTCTGACTCTGCCTCTCAAATAAATAAATAAAATATTTTTTAAAAAAGAAATAAATTGTTGAAAGATTTTGTCATTATTTGAACGTCAGAGACTGACTTATACAAATTTAGATGGTATAGGACAAACACTCCAGATGGAAACAGGCATGTGGTACAATGGATGATGTCACTGCTTCAGATGCCTGCATTCTGTATCAGAGTGCCTGGGATTGAATCATGCCTCTGTTTCTAATGCAGCTATCTCTGATGCAACTGGGAGGCAGTACTTGGGTTCCTGTCATTCATATAGGAGACCTGGATGAAGTTCCTGGCTCCTGGCTATTGCAGGCATTTAGGAAATGATTTAGCAGATAGAAGTTCTCTCTTTGTCTTCCTCCTCTCTCTCTCATTCATATTCTCGCTCTCTATTTGCATTTCAAATAAATCTTTCTTTTAAAAAAAATCTCTCCACATGGCTTCTTGAAGCAGTGAAGAGCTGGCTGCTGCTAGTAGAACACAGCGTTCTGTTTCAACATAAACGTTTTTATATGTAGAAAGAGTATACCCTAAAAAACAATAGGAAGTATGATGTAATACATATACAAACCAGTAGCATCATTCCTCACTATCAGTACCAAATATTATGTCCTCTACATAGTTGCATGTTCTGTGCTTTTATACAACTGGAAGCACAATAGGTTTGTTTACAGCAGCATCACTACAAACAGGTGAGTAATGCATCACACTACAGTGCTGTAATGACTATGGTATCACTAGGTGATCAGCTCCATTATAATCTGATGTGACCATCATCATAAATGTGGTCTGTTGTTACTTCAGACACCATTATGTGCCATAGGTCGTATATGAGAGGAGGTATATTTTATAGGAGTTAGGTCAGATGGTTATGAAAGCCAAGAAGTCTCATTCTTGTTCATCTCCAAACTAGAGAACCAGAAGAGCCAGTGGAATAATTCACTCTGAGTCCAAACAGTCACAGGGCCAAAGTTGTAAATCCTGGTCTGCATTCCATAGACCAAGAAGCAAGAAAGATGATGTCCTGTGGCAGGAGAAAATGGGTCTTACTCATCTCCAGAAGAGAAAGATAATTCATCCTTCCTCTACTTTTTCTTCCTTTCAGGCACTCAACAGAGTGGAGGATGCCTGCCAGTGGTGGTGAAGGTAGACCTTTAACCAGTCAACTAATCCCAACACTAATCTTATCTGGAGATAGACGGACACATTGAGATAAAATGTTTTAACAGCTATTTGGGACTCTCTTTGTCCAGTTCCATTAGCACATAAAATTAAACATATAGTGGTTGATTTTACCTATGGAAAACTTAAAAGTCTGATTGTTTATGCCTGTGCTGGGAGCCAGGATCTCTAACCACTTGAGCTCACTCCAGTTCATTCCCAATATCACAGGTAAAATATAGAAGCTGTGAATTTAACTCCCTCATTCTATCACCTTCCCAAAGCACTTTTTATGCAACCATAAATGTATATTCACACATCCCCAGAGAAGTACAGCCACAGGGGAAGTTATGTAAGGTGTGTTAAAGCCCTGCCTCGAACGTCTTCAAATGTGCTCTTCCTTCACCGTCTCAGTTTCAGCCTAGATGATTTCCTTCCCTCTTCCTTGACGTGAAGACTTCTTTATGTCAAAAGTGCCCAACTTTTTACTAAAACCATTTTATGAAGCCTCTCTTTTTTAAAAAGATTTGTTTATTCATTTGAAAGGCAGAGTTACAGAGTGGCAGAGGCAGGGGGCGAGGGAGTCTTCCATCTGCTGGTCCCCAAATAGCAGCAATGGCCAGAGCTGCACCAATCCAAAGCCAGGAGCAAGGAGCTTCCTCTGGGTCTCCCACACAGGTGCACGGTCACAGGACTTGGGCCGTCTTCTACTGCCTTCCCAGGCTACAGCAGAGAGTTGGATCATAAGTGGGGCAGCCAAGATTCAAACTGGTGCCCACATAGGATACAAGCACTGTAGGCAGCGGCTTTACCCACCATGCCACAGCATTGGCCCTCTCATTTTTTTAATTTACAAAAATCCCCTCCCCAGAATATCTAATATGTCAAACCTACTGAATCATGAGTTTTTATTCCATTTTATAACATTTTCTTGATGCCTAAGGAATGCTTTCTGTCTCTCTGGCAATTCTCGCCCTGCCTACTTTTTCTGCTTTCTCTCTTTTGTCTGGACAAGATTTGGACTATCTCAAAATTTTGTCATAGTCTTTCTCTTCTCCTAATATGCTCTTTCCCTAAATGATCTCATCTACTGTTATAGTGAAATTTCCTGCTTACATAAGGATTTGTGTCTTATATGAGCCTACGGGGGACAAAAGGCAAGTAGTCAAAATCACTATAGAAAATCACTGAGAAATTGCTATGCTTGAGATTGAAATCTCTTAATAAATTCAACACAGATTTTTTTATCCAAAAATGGATAGTTGACCTCCAGAAGGAGCTGACTTGTATTTATGTGGTAAAATGTGTTAAATCTATGAGTTGTGTTTTTAACTATTAGAATTACATTCAACTCATGGAATCACATTGGAGATTGGATTAAATGAAGAAAAAGCTGGGGCTGGTGCTGTGGCATAGCAGGTGAAGCCGCCACCTGCAGTGCTGGCATCCCGTATAGGCGCTGGTTCAAGTCCCGGCTGCTCCACTTACTATCCAGCTCTCTGCTATGGCCTGGGAAAGCAGTGGGGGATGGCCCAAGTGCTTGGGCCTCAGCACCCACATGGGAGACCTGAAGGAGACTCCTGGCTCCTAGCTTCAGATGAGCACAGCTCTGGCCATTGCGGTCATCTGGGGATTGAACCAGCGGATGGAAGACCTCTTTCTCTCTCTCTGATTCTACCCCTCTCTGAAACTCTTTCAGATAAATAAATAAATCTTAAAAAAAAGAAAAAAGAAAAAAAGAAAAAGCTAATTCACATCCTTCAAATCCCATTCAGTCTAGGACATGTACTCACTGAACAGAAGGAGAGCAAGAAAATTCCATACTTCCACACTATTTAAATTACTGTGCTTTGTTTTTTGTTTTATTTTATTTTATTGACTTAATGGCTACAGTTGAATTTCCCAAGGAGAATGTAATCATCTCCAGTGGACTGCATTTATGTAAGTGCTTCCTGAAGTCTCTAGCTCAGACTTGAAGGATGTGCTCCAACTTCCTAAATAGCATCTCCTATTGATTTCTCAAAAATGCACAAACTTAACTCAAGATCTTGATAGTCCATTTGTTCCTCTCTTCATCTCGACCCTTCAAATCAAATTACTATCATCAATTCCCAAGAACAATGTAAAAGCTACCTAGCTGGTCTACCTGCACTGAATCTTGTGCCTTTGCAATTAATTATCCATGGTGAAGTTGAAGTAATATTTTCACAATACAAATGTGACCATGTACTACATACACACATATACTTGTCATGGTTTTCAAAACTCTAGCATCCACTCATCCACCTAGCCCTTCCCATACCACAATTCCATCCCAACTTTCTGCTCTTGTCACCTTGGCTTTCTTCCAGTGCTTCTCACTGACTAGTACTCCTCTATCTATGAGTGGCATCCTGTGTTCTCTGTTTTGGATACTTCTATCTCCCTCTTGCCTATTTATCTCTTATTCTTTCTTCAGTTCTTAGCCAAACCATCATTCCCCCAAGACATCCTTAAATCCTATTTGGAAAAATATCTTCACAATCAATGAAGGACCCTTATTTTATAGTAACTTACAGGTTAGGATTTAATCAAGGACTAAAGCCATTAGGAGTGGCATGGGATAAGGGATTTATAATAAGAAGTAGCCATTGCAGAACTGTAGGGAAGCTGAGGAAGTAAAGACGTATGAGTAGGTAGTTGGAAGATCAGAACAGTCATTAACTAGTTCTCTAAAGTACTGGCATAGATAAGAAAGTCAAAGATCCCAAGGAAATTCAAGAAAACAAAAAGTTAAACTGCCCACGTGAGACTGCAGAAGAGAGCACAGGGAGAGGGCAATGGCTGTTGCATCTGTGTAGTGACCACACCTCTGTTGACCCAGGAGTCACAGAGAAAGGTATTCTGGAAAAAAATATATAATAAACAGTTCTGAAATAATCCCTAACTTTTTTAAAATTTTTAATAATCCCTAACTTAACCAGGTTGACCAAATAATTCAAGATAGTTTTCAAGACTCAAATTTATATTTCAGTTGGGAGACTGTGTATATCTCATCTCTTTCTCCTCTATCTGATGTAATCTCCTCAAAAATGGGGACCATTGATTCATTATTTCAAGAAATATTTATTGAGTACTTTTTGTGAGCCAAGCACATTTCTAGACACTAAGTATAAAATATCAAAGGAAAGAAATAAAATTTCCCGATAATACATTAGTAGCTAGAGCTGGAGAGTAAGTAAAAGAATAATGTAATATGTATACCACACAGACATATTCAAGAGAGGGTTTCAAGAGGATTGCGGGAAAGGCACTAAAAGATAGTGCACACTTTCAATGAATTTTTTGAACCTCCTCATATATATTTTTGTGTTTTAAAGGGCAAGAAGAAGAAACAGGAATAGAGGACAGGAAATATTAATGAGGAAGTTGAGAGTTGAGCCTCCTAGAATTACACAATAACCCAAAATACCTCCTAATTGGGCAATATCCAAGCCTGATTTTCTGCCTACCCAACAAACTCTGCAAGCTGATGAATATATTTATTCAATCACTGTGCTTAAACTAGCTAAGGTGGATTCTGGTTTCTTCCCCAAGAAGCCTAATTTATAAATTGATTGATAACAGAAAGGGTTGCGAGCAACAGGGCCTCAGGAAAATGAGAATCTAGAATCCATCAAACTGGCTTGAGTTTTGAAACAAGTGAATATCTATTTAGTGTTAGAGAATGAGCTATTGGCATTCTATAGCACACAATAATCAAAGTGATGATTTAAATTGTTACCTGTGCACATATGAACGAAATGTCTACTGAAGCCAAGACTTTAAAATATGGAAGAACAGCAGCTATGCAGCATGATGAACAATGTGAGAAAAAAAGGAACTGACACCAACAAAAGCAAATAAGAGGGAGTGGAAGGGGTGAAAGAAACAAAGTTTCATTTATAGTCAAACTATAATCAAAAACCATATAATTTCTATGTCCTAAATGGATCTCATGTCTTCAGGCCACAGGAGTGGTGTCAACTAAAATCAAGTTTACATTCTCAGCCTGCAGGATGCTTAACTATTCCATGGGCTAAATTATAGTTTCAATTCATTGTTTATGTTATAGACTGAGAATAAGTGGTACCTTGAGAATTTGAATGAAGCTATTTGGTGGGATTTGATTATTTCATTTTCCTTAAATTACAAATGCTGCAGGACCCCCTACCAGCAGAAGGAGTGACCTCTCCCAGCTGATGAAGTTGACCACGCTTTGTTCAAATATCCTGCAATGACACAGCCTATGCCAGCTACCTGGTAAGTGGATGACAAGCTTTAGTGTTCTCCACTCTTCTCACATGCAGTTGATGGAAATTTAGACTCAGATGGAAATAACATTGAGAAGCTAGGATGAATAAAATGGAAGTAAGGGAATGGATTTATGGAAGGGATCTTACCCATCCCCTCACTACATTTTTCCAGAAGGGCCAGTAGGTGCTTCTTCCATCAAGTTTTGAGAAACACCCTGTCTGGAAGTTGTGAAAGGCTATTTGGCTGTACTCTGTTGGCCATGGTCAAGGACAAAAGATACTACCATTGAAATGGACCCTCTAATTTCCATGGAAATGATAGAATTGAGGCTGGGCAGAGAACAAATATCACTACTTAACTGCCAGACATCAGATAGTCACAGTCACTGTAACAGGTAGGGGTATCAGAGTGATTTGACTATAGGCATTTCTGGAAGTAGATGACTGATCACAAGGTCTCTAGAGCCAAAATAAGAGGCCTTTATTCTAAAATCCCAATTGAGGATAAGTGTTTGGCACAATGGTTCACTTTTGGAGCATCCACATTGCAAATCATAGTGTCTAGTTTCAATCCAAGTTACCCCACTTCTGATTCAACTTCCTGATAATGCATACCGTGGGAGGTAACAGATGGTGGTTCAAGTACTTGGGCCCCTGCCATCCATGTGGGAGACCTGGATTTAGCTCCAGGCCCTCCTTGCTTCAGTCTGCCCAAGCTCTAGCTATTGAAGTATTTAAGGAATGAACCAATGAATGGAAGATACCTCTCTCTCTCCTCTCTCTCCCCCACCTCTGTCTGTCTCTCTGTCTCTCTCTCTCTCCCTCCTTTTCAAATTAAATAATATAAATAAAATTTAAAAATAAGTAAAAATAAGATAAAATTGTAGTTAATTTCTATAAATTGAGAAAATCTCTAGACTAGGTAAACAGAGGAATGATTTCGGTCTCATCTATTTCCAGATGTGATCATTTCATAGAACATCAAGAGATGTTGCTGTATCCCTGAGGAAGACCCATGCAACACTGGCACATTTGTATAAATGTTCTACCTGATCTTTCCCACAGGGACCTCCCACCACTTCTTACAGTAACTGTTTCCAGGAGAAAGAGAAACAACCAAATATTTCAGGAATTATTGGAAACTTGTTCTGAGCTAAATTAATCACCCAAGAATGTCCTGGATTTACTATAGCTTATGTGGGCTGTATAATAACTTTTGGCCCCAATCTTTGTCATAATGAGTCCAGTTCATTTCCAAACACCTCATGGCTCTTTTCCCTTAAATAAATAGCAGAAACAGGAGGAAAGAATAAGAGGATTCCAAGATGGCAAAATAGAGAGGGAGCTTACTGCAAGAGTCTAGGGGAAGATAGTTTAAATAAATAAGAAGTGGAGAGAATGCAATCTCAGAGAATAGTTAGGGACAAAACTGAAGTGGAAACTCCACACAAGTTAGAGGAACACTATGTATCTACGTGGAGGGTGTGGACATTCAGCACAAACATGGACACCACACAGAAACCCAAGAGCCGAGAGGCTCAGTACCAGCTTTGGAGAGTGAGGCGACCAGACTGCAGCAGTCCAAGCCACTGGCAATAAAACTGCAGGGAGAATCTGACATGAGTCCAGCTTGGAGCCCTGTGGAGGACAATGTAGCTGCGAACCTAGAGGGAAAAAGCGGGCAGGTTTCTCTTTCCCTGACCCCTTGACAGCAGCATCCTATATCTAGCTGAGGGAGGGTGGGTGCCATTTTTGACATACATAACAGTTGCACCAGCTTGTGTCTGTGTGCGGCAACCTGCCAAGAGGAGATGCCTGAGTTCTGCTGGGGCAGTTGACAGTGGGGCTGAACACCTCACAGCATGTCACAGATTCTGAGACTTAGGCTGTCTGGGCGAAGTACACAGGCAGCTGGTTCAGGAAACATTTCTGCCTCTCTGTGGATGGGACAGACTGACAGGGAAGACTGGATCCTCAGCGCCCTGTGACCATTGAGAGTCTCGCGTACTTGTACTATAGAAACACTACGGCTGCATGGGAGGGCATAAGATGTGGCTGGGTCTCTGGGCAGTTGCTGTAGGTGGCTACACAAGCTGGGGCTCTCTGATTGCCTGGGGAGGGCCACTGCTGTGGGATACAAGCCCACACTGAGGACTGCCTGGATCCTTTGTGTGGTTTTTGTGGGAGTGCAGCTGAACACTTCACCAGGTGGGGCTAGACCCAGGCATTGATCACCTTGGAAGAGAGGAGGGCATGAGACTATGCCAAAAGAGCTGGTCAAACACTCCCCTCCGATAAAAAAAAGTTTACCATGCCCAACTTGAGTGTCACCTTGGACACACTCCTCACCCTGAAGCACTGAACAGAGCTCCCTGGCCACACCAAGCACACACCTCTGGGTATTCACTGAAAGAACAGACAATCCACTAAGCCACAGAGGCATAGTCCAAAGATAAAAGCCATCAGGGGTTGGGGAGGAACCAACAAGTGTCTCCAAAAGTGCCTAAAAATAAACACAGAAATTCAAGAAACAAGAATAAGGAAGACAACGTGAGGCCCCCAAAAGAACACAGCAATGCTTTAATCTTAGAATGTGAAGAAGACATTGATGAAATGCCAGAAATGGAATTCACTTAGAAGTAACCAAAAGCAAATCCATAAATTAACGAAATTCAAACATGACATGAATAAAAATTTTTCCCAGGAAGTTAAGAATTTAAATAGAAATCAAAATGAAATATTAGAAATGAATATTTCAATAGATCAAATTAAAAATGGGTTGGATAGCCTTAACAACACACTTGGTGAGGCAAAAGAAAAGAATATCCAAGTTAGCAGACAAAGCTCTGGAAATTTACAGGCAGACCAAAAAAAAAAGAAGAAATTAGAAAAATCAAAAACAGTGTTGGTGATTTATGGGATACTATCAAATGACCTAACATATGAGTCTTGGGAATTCCTGAAGGCATGGAAAGACAAAAAGGATTAGAAACCCTGGTTAATGAAATAATTACTTAAAACCTCCCCAAACTGGAAAAGAAAGGAATATCCAAGTACACGCAGATCTCATGGCAGACATGACCAGAAAAGATCTTCATCACAAACATTGTCATCAAACTCTCCACGGTAAAACATAAAGAAAGATTCTAAAAAAATGCATGAGAGAAACAACAGGTTACTTTCAGAGGATCTCCAATTAGACTCACAGCTGACTTCTCATTAGAAACCCTATAGGCTAGAAGAGAATGGCAAGATATAGTCCAAGCTTTAAGATAAAAAAACTGACAACCCAGAATACTGTACCCTGAAAAGCTCTCATTTATTAATGAAGGTGCAATAAAGACCTTCCAAAACAAACAGAAATTGAAAGAATCTGCCACTACTCATCCAGCCTAACAAAAGATGCCTAGGGATGTGCTATACACAGAAACAGAAACATAGTCATCACAATGAAAGAAGGTGAAAGCAGAAAACACCCCAATAAAAGTACAAAGGAAATCTAAAGTAAACAATAGGAATATTTATGGAAAAATGGCAGGGCCAATATTGATGTCATTACTTATAAATAGTCAGCTTGAATGTAAACAGCTTCCATTCTCCAGTTAAAAGATATGACTGGCTTAATGGATTAAAAAACAAAGCCCATCTATTGGCTGCCTACAAGAAACACATGTCACCAACAAAGATACAGCAGATTGAAAGGGAAAGGATATAAAAAGATATTCCATGCCAACAGAAACCAAAAATGAAGTGCTGTAGCCATCCTAATCTCAGACAAAATAGACTTTAACACAAAAATGGTTAAAAGAGACAAAAGGGCACTATGTAATGAATAAGGGATCAATTATCAATTCTCCAGGAAGATGTGACTTTTGTAAACATATATTCACCTAATCATAGGTCACCTGGTTATTCAAAAGAAATGTTAATGGATCTAAAGGGAGATACAGACTCCAATGCATTAGTAATGAGGGCCTTAAATACTCCACTTTCAGAAATGGAAAGATAAACAAGATGGAAAATCAGTAAGAAAACACAGAGTTAATCGACACTATAGACCAGATGGACCTAATGGATATCTGCAGAACATTTCATCCTACATTTGCAGAATACACATTCTTCTCAACAGTGCCTGGAACTTTCTCTAGGATAGACCACATGCTAGGCCATAAAGCAAGTCACAATAAACAAAAAAACCTAAATGTAAATCTTATGCTGCATCTTCTCAGACCACAATGATATGAAGCTGGAAATCAACAATCCAAGAATCTCTAGAACATATGTAAACACATGGAGACTGAACAATATGCTCCTGAATGGACAGTAGGTCACTGAAGAAATCAAAATAGAAATCAAAAAAATTTCTGGAAACAAATGAAAATGATAATATAACATATTAAAACTTATGGGAAGGCCGGCACCATGGCTCACTAGGCTAATCCTCCGCCTGCGGCTCCAGCACCCCAGGTTCTAGTCCCATTTGGGGCACTGGATTCTGTCCCGGTTACCCTTCTTCGAGTCCAGCTCTCTGCTGTGGCCCAGGAAGGCAGTGGAAGATGCCCCAAGTCCTTGGGCCCTCACCTGCATGAGAGACCAGGAGGAAGCACCTGGCTCCTGGCTTCTGATCAGTGCAGCACGCCAGCCATAGCAGCCATTTGGGGGGTGAACCAATGGAAGGAAGACCCTGCTCTCTCTCCCTCTCTCTCTCTCTCTAACTCTGCCTATCCAAAAAAAAAAAAAACTTACGCGATACAGCAAAAACGTTGCTAAGAGGAAAATTTAAAGCAATTAGTACCTACATCAAGAAATTGAAAAGGCACCAAATAAATGAGCTATGGATGCATCTTGAGGCTCTAGAAAAATAACACCAAATCAAACCCAAAATTAGTAGAAAAAAGAAATAATTAAAATTAGAGAAGAAATAGACAAAATTGAAACAAAAAATACAAAATATCAGCGAAACAAAAAGCTGGTTTTTTGAAAACGTAAACAAAATTGACACACCATTGACCCAACTAACAAAAAAAGGGGGAGGGGAGAAGACCCAAATCAATAAAATCAGAGATTAAAAGGAAATGTAACAACAGATACCACAGAGATAAAAAGAATAATCAGGAAATACTACAAAGAGCTGTGTGCCAACAAATCAGGAAACCTAGATGAAATGAATACATTCTTGGACATATAGAACCTACCTAAATTGAGCCACGAAGACACAGAAAACCTAAACAGACAAATAATCAAGACAGAAATAATCAAGACAGAAATTACTGAATAAATATTCTCCAACAAAGAAAAGCCCAGAACCGGATGCCTTCACTGATGAATTCTACAAAAAAAAATTTAAGGAAGAACTTCTCAAGCTATTCAAATAATTAAAGGGAGGGAATCCTCCCAAACTCCTTCTATGAAACAAGCACCACCATAATTCTCAAACTTGAAAAGGATACAACAGAGAGAAACAACTGCAGAACAATTTCCCTGATGAACATAGATGCAAAAATCCTCAGTAAAACACTAGCCAAGAGAATCCAAAAACACATCAGAAAGATCATTCACGTGGACCAAATGGGATTTATCCCTGGTATACAGAGATGGTTCAACATTCACAAACCAATCATTGTGATAAATCACATTAACAAACTGAAGAACAAAAATCATGCAGTTATCATGCAGAGTAAGCATTTGATAAAATACAACACCCTTTCATGATGAAAACTCCAAGCAAATTGGTTATAGAAGGAACATTCCTTAACACAATCAAGACAATTTATGACAAACTCACTGCCAGCATCCTGTTGAATGGGGAAAAGTTGCAAACACTTCCACTGAAATCCAGAACCAGATAAGGATGCCCAGTCTCATGATTACTATTCAATATAGTCCTGGAAGTTTTAGCCAGAGCCATTAGGCAAGAAGAAGAAACAAAAGGGATACAAATTGGGAAGGAGGAAGTCAAACTATCCCTAGTTGCAGATGACATGATTCTATATATAGGGGATACAAAAGACTCCACTAAGACACAATTGAAACTCATAGAAGAGTTTGGTAAAATGGCAAGGTATATAAACAATACACAAAAATCAATAGCTTTTGTATACACAAACAAAGCATGGCTAAAAAAAGAGCTTCTAAGTTCTATTATAACTTGGAATAAATATAACCAAAGATATCAAATATCTCTATCGTTATAATTTAAAAAACATTAAAGAATAGAAGACACAAAAAATGAAAAATCTTCCATGTTCATGGATTATAAGAATCAATATCATCAAAATGTCCATATACAAAAAGCAATTTACAGATACAATGAGATACCAATTAAAATACCAAGGATATTCTTCTCAAATATAGAAAAAATGATGCTGAAATTCATAAGGAAACACAGGAGCCCCCGAATAGCTAAAGCAATCTTATACAACAAAAACAAAGCCAAAAGCATCACAATACCAAATTTCAAAACATACTACAGGGCAGTTATAATCTAAACAGCCTGGTACTGGTATAAAAACCAATGGAAAGACCAATGGAACAGAATAGAAATGCCAGAAACCAATCCAAGCATCTACAACCAACTTATATTTGACAAAGGAACTAAACTCAATCCCTGGAGCAAGGACTGTCCTTTCAACAAATGGTTTTGGGAAAACTGGATCTCCACATGAAAAAGTATGAAGCAAGACCCATACCTTACACCTTATACAAAAATCCACTCAAAATGGATCAAAGGCCTAAATCAATAACCCAATACCGTTAAAATTACAAGCATTCATTAGGGAAACCTTGCAAGACACTGGCATAGACAAAGAGTTCTTAGAAAAGACTCCAGAGCCGGCGCCACAGCTCACTAGGATAATCCTCCGCCTTGCGGCACTGGCACACTGGGTTCTAGTCCCGGTCGGGGCGCCGGCTTCTGTCCCAGTTGCCTCTCTTCCAGGCCAGCTCTCTGCTGTGGCCAGGGAGTGCAGTGGAGGATGGCCCAAGTGCTTGGGCCCTGCACCCCATGGGAGACCAGGAGAAGTACCTGGCTCCTTCAATCGGATCAGCGCGGTGCACTGGCCGCAGCGCGCTGGCCACAGGGGCCATTGGAGGGTGAACCAACGGCAAAGGAAGACCTTTCTCTCTGTCTCTCTCTCTCACTGTCCACTCTGCCTGAAAAGACAAGACAAGACAAGACAAGACAAGACAAGAAGAGAAAAGACAAGACAAGACAAGACAAGACTCCAGAAACACAGGCAATCAAAGCCCAAATCAACAAGTGAGATTACATCAAATTGAGAATCTTCTACACTGAAAAAGAAACACTCAGCAAAGTGAAGAGGCAATTCACAGGATGGGCGAAATTATTTGCAAACTAAGCAACTGGTAAAGGATTTATATCCAGAATATATAAAGAGCTCAAGAAACTCAACAACAACAAAACAAACAATCCAGTTAGAAATGGGCAAAGGTCTTAAACAGGCATTTCTCAAAAGAGGAAATCCAAATGGCTAAAAGGCACATGAAAAAATGCTCAGGATCACTAGCCATCAGGGAAATGCAAATCAAAACCACAATGAAGTTTCACTTCACCCCCATTAGAATGGCTTTCATACAGAAATCATCGAACAACAAATGTTGGCGAGGATGTGAGGAAAAAGTTATCCTAATACACTGTTGGTGGAAATGTAAACTGGTATACCCACTGTGGAAGACAGTATGGAGATACCTCAGAAATCTGAATATAGACCTACCATATGACCCAGCCATCCCCATCCTGGGAATCTACACAAAGGAAATGAAATCAGCATATGAAAGTGTTATCTGTCCCTTGTGCTCATTAAAGCTCAATTCACAATAGCTAAGATATGAAATGAACCCAAATGTCCATCAACTGAAGACTGGATAAAGAAATTAGGGAATTTGGCCGGCGCCGCGGCTCACTAGGCTAATCCTCCGCCTAGCGGCGCCGGCACACCGGGTTCTAGTCCCGGTCGGGGCGCCGGATTCTGTCCCGGTTGCCCCTCTTCCAGGCCAGCCCTCTGCTGTGGCCAGGGAGTGCAGTGGAGGATGGCCCAGGTGCTTGGGCCCTGCACCCCATGGGAGACCAGGAAAAGCACCTGGCTCCTGGCTCCTGCCATCGGATCAGCGTGGTGCGCCAGCCGCAGCGCGCCGGCCGCGGCGGCCATTGGAGGGTGAACCAACGGCAAAAGGAAGACCTTTCTCTCTGTCTCTCTCTCTCACTGTCCACTCTGCCTGTCAAAAAAAAATAATAATAATAATAAAAAAAAAAATTAGGGAATTTGTACACCATAGAATACTACACAGCAATAAAATATGAAATCCTATGGTTTGCAACAAAATGGATGCAACTTGAAAACATTATGCTTAGTGAAATAAGCCAATCCAAAAAAGACAAATATTATATGTTCTCCCTGATATTTGGTAACTAATACAGCACCTAAGAAGTTGCCTATAGATGTAAAATTGACACTTTCAATATGCAATCACTTTGAACAGTCCTTGTCTCAACTGTTGAGGAACAGTTTTTTTTTTTCTCATACTATTTATTGAACTCTTTACATATAATGGGGTTAATCTCATATGTATAAAGTTAATTGAAAATAGATGTTAGTGAAAAATAAGAATGGGAATAAAGAGGGAAGACGAAGAATATGAGAATGTCGGTGGAGGCAAAGTAGAATGAGAACAATCACTATTTTCCTAAATTTATACTTATTAAATGCATAAAGTCTTTTTGCCTTAAATAAAAGTTTTCTAGGTAATACAAATAAATTTTTAAAAAGGAAAAAAAGAAATGGGTATGTTCAACAGCTATCCAATAATCATATTGGTTTCCTAACTGATGCTACGATGACTTATGTATAGAAGGAGCTGATAGGAGGCCCATGAAACCCATATCCCTACCTCAGTAGTGAACTGAAGCCAAAGCCACATCACTGGGTAACTCAAAAACAAGACAGATGCAGGGATGAAGATTCCTCACATTCTCATTTGACTATCTGGTTTGACTTGTACAAGAGGCAGATGGGTCTTGAAAAAGGACAGTAAATTATCACAAACTTCATCAAAAATTAATCTGTTGTTCCAGATGTGTGCTTTTTACTGGAGCAAATCAACACATACTGAAGCACCTGGTTTTCAGCTTTGATCTGCAAAATGCTTTCTTTTCTTTTTTTAATTTTTTTTTTTTGACAGGCAGAGTTAGATAGTGAGAGAGAGACAGAGACAGAGAGAAAGGTCTTCCTTTTTCCATTGGTTCACTCCCCAGGTGGCCACCACAGCTGGCGCATTGCGGCTGGTGCGATGAGCTGATTCAAAGCCAGGAGCCAGGTGCTTCTCCTGGTCTCCCATGGGGTGCAGGACCCAAGCACTTGGGCCATCCTCCACTGCACTCCCTGGCCACAGCAGAGAGCTGGACTGGAAGAGGGGTAACAGGGACAGAATCCGGCGCCCCAACCGGGACTAGAACCCTGGGTGCTGGCGCTACAGGCAGAGGATTAGCCTAGTGAGCCGCAACGCTGGCCACTTTATTTTCTATAAAATGAAGCAGAATCACCAGGAGTGATTGGTTTACTCTCACTTTTTAGTCCAGAGTAGGAGGGGTTTCCAGAAGGCTCATGAAAAACAGGCATTATGAAAAAAATGCATATATATATATTAACTTTATAAAGAGGTTTATTTTTCTCACAGTTTTGGGAGGCTGAAAGTCCAAAAAGCATGGCATAGCTGTTGCAAGGGGCTCCTCTTGGCTGCTTTACTTCATGGCAGATGGGAATAGGGAAGCTTGTGTGAGAGCAATCATATCACCAAATAGAACATCAGAAACTGGTGAAGCCAGGCTTGCTCTTTTTATAAACCCCCTCATTAGAACTACCCATGGATCCAAGGAGAACTATGTTAATCCCTTTCACCAGTGGTGCCCTCAGCAACCAAAGTTTCTTCTCCTAGGCCTCATCTCCCAGAGGTTCCACCTCCCAACACCGCTTCACTGAGGACCAAGCTCCCAACACATGACCATTGGAGGGACACTGAGACCACAGCCAACCACAGCTGATACGTAGGAGCTTACTGTGCACAGAAGATGGGGAAGAGCATTTCAGACATAGCTACCAGCAGAGAAAAGAAAGTAAGGTGTTCCTAGTGCGTGCGTGTGTGTGTGTGTGTGAAATCAGGGAATAACAGAACATTGGAGAAGTCTCCAATTTTATTCAAAAAACCCTGATGTGATCCAACTTCTGTGAAGTGATCTTCTACCAGTTGACAACTCCAACTGTACTTAGTCCATCAATCTCACTATTTGTGCCCCCATTGAGCTCATATCTCATCGACTCAGCATCTATTGAGTTAGAATGGAGGTGCTAAGCACTAGGAATATGAGATAATAAGGATAATGCCTACCCTCAAATTTATGAAAAAGAGAGAAAAGCAATGTTGGAATTGTAATGAGGAAAAAGAAGTATTCAAGATTGAGTGCACAGGGTGCAGTAGTGGTACAAAGGCAGTTGATGTTCACTTGTTCCATATTTGGCCACACTCAAGTTGTCTCCTGAAACCTTTGGACAAAACCACATCTGTGGCCGGCGCTGCGGCTCACTAGGCTAATCCTCCGCCTAGCGGCGCCGACACACCAGGTTCTAGTCCCGGTCGAGGCGCCGGATTCTGTCCCGGTTGCCCCTCTTCCAGGCCAGCTCTCTGCTGTGGCCAGGGAGTGCAGTGGAGGATGGCCCAAGTGCTTGGGCCCTGCACCCCATGGGAGACCAGGAGAAGCACCTGGCTCCTGCCATCGGATCAGCTCGGTGCGCCGGCCGCAGCGCGCTGGCCACGGTGGCCATTGGAGGGTGAACCAACGGCAAAGGAAGACCTTTCTCTCTGTCTCTCTCTCTCACTGTCCACTCTGCCTGTCAAAAAAAAAAAAAAAACACATTTGTTTTGCTTTTCTATCTGCCCAGACTTGATTTTCCAAACTAAAGTTGTACCTTTCTTCTCCCAGACTTAGAATCAGCCATCTTTCCCAGCATCTCTTATTTCTTTTCATGGGAAATGGTATTTCAAGACATCCACATGAACATTGCTATTGAATGGATCGTCACAATCTCCTCTAATTTACATCTCTAGCTCCTTTTTCCCACACAAAGAATTACAGTTCTCAATGATGCCAGGAATGATAGAATTGGATTGTCACAGAATTACTTTTTAAATTTACATACACAATATTCACAAGAATGTCAGTACCAAAACTACTGACAATAATATGAGTACCATGATCAGTGTCAGTTTGTTTTGTTTTCTTTTCGCAGTTCTTTTTGTTCCTGGGATACATGCCTTCATAAATATAGTCAAATCACTGGGTTTTTAGGTCCTTCGCAAGAATCAGAATTCTTTTGTTTAATAGACACATAGAAATTATACATATTCATGGGACAGAGTATGATATTTCAACACATGTGTACAATGTGTAACGATCACATCAGGGTAACTGCTGTATCTATCACCTCAAATATTTATCATCCCCTCTATTACCTGTATGCCCTAATGTGCTATAGACTTAGAAATAGTGGTTAGGAGCCAACCCACCTGTACATGACAGGACTTGCAATTCCCTACCCTTTTGGTACAGGTGATCAGAGCTTTTAGACAAGACACAGCCCCCCACACACACATATTTTATACAACCCTAAGATCACAAGTTTAGCTGCAACAAAGTATAAAGATCTCTGCTATGAATGACAATATTTAAAGAAAGAAAGTCAGTTACTTTAGTTATATAAATTAGTTCTTTGCACCAAAAATTCCTCAGCTATGATGAAATTTTAGGTTTTCTTAAGAAACAAATTGACCCATGGAAAAACACCAAGCTTCAGAAAAGCCATTGAGAGTTTTCCCAGTAAAGAAGGAACCCTATCTTCCTCTCTCCCTTCTCAATGCAGTCTGAATTCTAAGAGTATCTAATGTTAGTTACCAGGTTTTGTTACTTTCCCGCCACCCATTTCTCTCAGTAATGTAAACAATATCGCCTGTTTACATTTATTATCAGTGTCACACTGTTTTTAACCAGTTTGGATTCCACTGGAAGTGGATGCAATTCTATTCTCTTCCTCCACACTCTTACAAACGTTTAGAAGAGAGACCCTCCAATAACTTTTGCCAATCTGGTAGATATGAAGTTTCATTGGGATTTCACTTTGCATTTCACTGAATATTAATGAGGTTGAGCATCTTTTCATCTGTTTACAGGTTATAGACTCCCTCTTTGAAGTTTATATTTATGCCTTTTGCTCATCTCTAAATTTAGTTGTTTAACTTTAAAGATTTCTGTAAAATTTTATTTGAAAGGCAGAGTTACTGAGAGGGAGAGACACAGAGACAAGATCTTTCATCCACTAGTTCACCCCCCAAACTGTTGCAATGGCCAGGACTGGGCTAGACCAAAGCCAGGAGTCATGAGCTTCTTTGGGGTCTCCACATGGGTGCAGGAGCCCAGGCACTTGAGCCATCTCCCACCACTTTCCCAGGTGCATTAACAGGAAGCTGGATCAGAAGTGAAGCAACTGAATCTAGAATCCTGCCCATATGGGATGCCAGAGTTACAGAGGGCGGCTCAACCTCCTACTACACAACACAGGCCTTTAGTTGTTTAATATTTGCTTAATGATTCATAGGAGGTGTCGCTCCCCCTCTTCGTGGAGGAACGACACAGGACCCTGCGCTGTTCTTTCGTCTGCTCGGCCCTCCCCGGGTTTACTGCTGGTTCTTCCCGGGTTGGCTACTATCCCTTCCACCTCCGTGGAAGGGCAGTTCCCCCTGGCCACATTCCCCACTTCCGCAGGGGAGTGGCACACCGCCGGCCGGCTTTCTCGGGGGCTGCACAGGTGTTCCCCTTAGATGTTCCCCTTAGATGTTCCTGGTGCATGCCATCTCTCTCCTCCTTTATAGTCCTCCTCCACCACTCCCAACTCGGCTGCCCACACGCCGAGTATGCTGCTCTCCTCCAATCAGTAGCAAGTCCTACAGTTTATTGGTTGAACTGGAGGCAGCTGTGCGGAAGCTGTTTACTTCTCTCCCAGCGCCATATTGTGGGAGAGCAGATGCATAGAATAAGTCTTAATTCCAGTAACTCAGTCCAGTCTGGGCTGCTCCCCACAGATCCCCCTTTCTTTTTATTTTTTGGCGTTGATACGCGCCTGTCTTCGGTGTCCCGCGGCACACACTCTGCTCTACTTGCTAGAGTTGCCACAGGTTCTTACAAGTCCTATCAATCAGGCAAACCGAATCCGGGTCCTCTCTTCGCCATGTTGTGAGGAGGTTTTTAGGCGCTGATGCGTGCCTGTGTTCGGTGACCTGCGGCTCACACTCTGGTCTCTGGTTGAGCCGCCTGCTGGTGCTTACCGCCTTAATCAGGCAGACCGAATCCAAGCCTCCTAATTGCTGTATTGTGGGGAGGCCTTACTGATGTTAATTCGTGCCTGTCTTCGGTGACCTGCGGTGCATAAGCTGCTAGCCGCCCGCAGGTGCTCATCGCCTCACTTAATCAGGCAGACTGAATCCAAGCTCTCTCATTGCCATGTTGAGGGGAGGCCTTTCTATTCTCTATTTCTCTATCTCCGGGCATTCCTATTTCTCCCATTTTACTTCTATCTTCCAGCATTCCTATTTCTCTCACTTTACTTCTAAACTTCTATTTCTCTTATCCCTGCAGCTTCCCGACGCCTTGCCCCGCCGGCGGGCTCCGCCCCGAGGCTGCTTCTCGGCGCCTCGCCAGCTCTGAGCCGCTTCAGCCCGCGCCCCTCTAATCTGCACGGCCTCTGGGCTCTGCGCGGCTTGGCTTCGCGCGCTCCGCGGTCTCCACGCCCTTTGCGTCTGCACCACGGCCTCGCGCCAGCCCCGTTCCCTATCTATTCACGCCCCATGCTCTCCGCACGCAGCGGCTTCCGGGAGTCACACAGGGTAGCTTGCGTCTCCGCCACTAGCATTCAATCTAAGTTCCCCGGGCTAGCCTGGCGAATTCAACCCAGCTTACGTCTCCGCCCCACGATCTGGCTTCCCGTCCTTTGCTCCCCGGGCTAATCAGACGGATCCCAATCTGGCTTACGTTTCAGCTTCTGGTTTCAACTTTTCGCCCCCTATTCCCGGGCTAACTTGAGAATCCCAAAGTGGCTTTCGTTTCCGCCTTGGCCTGCCCCCCGCGGCTTCAATTTCCCTAACATTTTTCTCTACCCAGTATGTTTCCCTAAGCTTTCTTCCAACAATATTCCTCCCTCATTTCTCCTGGCCTCTCCCCACAGTCCGCATCCGAGTCTGTTTGTTCTAGCTTTCACTTTCGCTTTCGACCTTAGAGATTTCTCCCAGCTTCCCCCCGTAGTCCGTATCTGAATCTATGCCTAGGCTTTCAATAGCTTCTTCCGGCACCTTCTTCGTCCGGCTTTTCCCTAGGCTGTTTGCTAGTCTCTCTCTCCAGTATTTTCCCAGTTCTTCCCGTTTCTTCCCTCCTAAGTTTGCTATCCGTTCTAGGTTTCCTATCCGAGCTAGGTTTCCTATCCGAGTCACGGCACCATTATGTCGCTCCCCCTCTTCGTGGAGGAGTGACACTGAACCCTGCCTAGGCTTCATATCCGAGTCACAGCACCATTATGTCGCTCCCCCTCTTCATGGAGGAACGACACTAAACCCTGCCTAGGCTTCATATCCGAGTCACGGCACCATTATGTCGCTCCCCCTCTTCGTGGAGGAATGACACAGGACCCTGCGCTGTTCTTTCTGTCTGCTCGGCCCTCCCCGGGTTTGCTGCTGGTTCTTCCCGGGTTGGCTACTATCCCTTCCACCTCCGTGGAAGGGCAGTTCCCCCTGGCCACATTCCCCACTTCCGCAGGGGAGTGGCACACCGCCGGCCGGCTTTCTCGGGGGCTGCACAGGTGTTCCCTTTAGATGTTCCCCTTAGATGTTCCTGGTGCATGCCGTCTCTCTCCTCCTTTATAGTCCTCCTCCACCACTCCCAACTCGGCTGCCCACACGCCGAGTATGCTGCTCTCCTCCAATCAGTAGCAAGTCCTACAGTTTATTGGTTGAACTGGAGGCAGCTGTGCGGAAGCTGTTTACTTCTCTCCCAGCGCCATATTGTGGGAGAGCAGATGCATAGAATAAGTCTTAATTCCAGTAACTCAGTCCAGTCCGGGCTGCTCCCCACAGGAGGTCTTTGTATGTTCAGGCTACTAAGTCTTTCTCAATCATATTCATTGCAAATATTTTTTTCAGCTTATGGTCTTTATTTCAAAGATTTATTTATTTGAAAGGCAGAGTTACAAGGAGAGAGAGAGTAGAACAGAGAGACCTTTCATCAGCTGGTTCACTTTCCAAATGGCCACAGTGGCCGGGGCTGTGTCAATGGGAAGCCAGGAATCAGGAGCTTCTTCCTGGTCTCCCAGGTTGTAGGGGTACTCCAGGGGTGTAAGGGCTCAAGGACTTGGGCCATCTTCCACTGCTTCCCCAGGTGCATAATCAGGGAGCTGAATAGGAAGTGGAGCAGCAGGGACTCGAACTTACAGGCTGTGGCCATAGCACCAGCTGCTGCTTATGGTCTTTTTACTCTCTTCATGGTTACTTTCAGTAAACAGAAGTACATATTTTGGGTTAGATGCACTTGTCAACATTCTCTTTTATGACTGTGCCTTTTTAGGAATCTTGTAAAAGAAGCCATTCAAAAGGCATACCTCATATTCTCCTACATCTTCTTCTCAATGTTTATGAGTTTGACTTTCTTAACTTTCATATTCACCTTTATTAAATAGGAACATATTATCGTGCATGCTTGAAGTAGAGCTACAATTTTACTTTTGTCCATATGGTTAATGATTTGCTAGGGTCTGTTTTTCTTCTGTGTGGTCCGAAGGGCAGCTTCTTCTGTTGTACATTGAGTTCTCAGATAATCATGGGTCTATTTATGACCTGTTTTGTTCTCTCAGTCTACTTGTACCTCCTTGCATCAATGCCACACTGTCCTAATTATTCTCGCTTTACAGCGTCTCCATTTCTAGTAAGGAAAACACCCCCACACACTCACACATTCTTTTTTCCACTTTTTCAGTAGTGGCTCTTTTTGCCCTTTGCTACTCTGTATAAATTTTATAATCCTATTTTCACACTCCATGAAAATACTTTCTGAGATTTGTATTGAGATTTACTGAATCTCTCATTCAATCTGGGCATAACTGACATCTTTATGATCTTAAATTCTTCCCTTCGAGAACATTATTATGGACAAGTTACAAAACACCAAACAGCATCCTGTTTGCTAACTATTCATAGATATGTACTAATTAAGGGTACAAAGAACGGCAAGAAAATGATTCATTCAGTGATTGTCTAGGTCAGGGAGCAGGGTATGTGGTGCGGTGTATGAACTGGGGCGGAGCATACGCTCATGCTTCTTTTGCTATCATCCTTTAAACTGGACATATTCATGTATAGCTATTTTTATATATAGGACATGTTTCACAAGTCAAATTTGAGACATGCAATAAGAGATATTTGCCGGCCGGCGCCGCGGCTCACTAGGCTAATCCTCCGCCTAGCGGCGCCGGCACACCGGGTTCTAGTCCCGGTCGGGGCGCCGGATTCTGTCCCGGTTGCCCCTCTTCCAGGCCAGCCCTCTGCTGTGGCCAGGGAGTGCAGTGGAGGATGGCCCGGGTGCTTGGGCCCTGCACCCCATGGGAGACCAGGAAAAGCACCTGACTCCTGGCTCCTGCCATCGGATCAGCGCGGTGCGCCGGCCGCAGCGCGCCGGCCGCGGCGGCCATTGGAGGGTGAACCAACGGCAAAGGAAGACCTTTCTCTCTGTCTCTCTCTCTCACTGTCCACTCTGCCTGTCAAAAAAAAAAAAAAAAAAAAAGAGATATTTGCCAAACCAACTGATATAGAACAAAAGTGTTAAACTTCTGCGTTTACTTCTCCACATTATACAAACTTGCAGGTACTGAAATGTTAGTCCAACATTTCCTCTTTTTTAGAGATTTTATTTATTTGGAAGGCGCAGTGATAGAGGGAGCTAGAAACAGAGGGAAACATAGAAACCAACTGCTGGTGAGAGAAAGAATCTTCCATCTTCTGATGCATTCCCCAAACAGCCACAACATCCAGGGTAGAGCCAGACTGAAGCCAGGAGACTAGAATTCCCTCTGGGTCTCCCATGTGAATGCAAGAGCCCAAAGATTTGGGCCATCTTGTGCTGATTTCCCAGGCACATTTGCAGAGAGCCAGATCAGAAACAGAGTAGCCAGACTCAAACCAGCACTCCAATAAAGGAGGCCAGCATCACAGACGGAGGCTTAACCCACTGCACCACACTGCTGGCCCCCAGCATTTTCAAGAATAGCTGTGTCCTCCTATGTACCATGGGGAAAGTTTTTGCTCAAAAAATTGAATTCTTAAAAGATAACCTATAGGGCCGGTGCTGTAGCTCAATAGGCTAATCTGCCTACGGTGCGGCACACTGGGTTCTAGTCCTGGTCGGGGCGCCGGATTCTGTCCCGGTTGCCCTTCTTCCAGTCCAGCTCTCAGCTGTGGCCCGGGAGTGCAGTGGAGGATGGCCCAAGTGCTTCGGCCCTGCACCCGCATGGGCGACCAGGAGAAGCACCTGGCTCCTAGCTTCAGATCAGCATGGTGCGCCGGCCGCAGTGTGCCGGCCACAGCGGCCATTGGAGGATGAACCAACAGAAAAGGAAGACCTTTCTCTCTGTCTCTCTCTCTCACTGTCCACTCTGCCTGTCAAAATAAATAAATAAATAAATAAAAATAAAAAGATAACCTATGGGCCGGCGCCACAGCTCACTTGGCTAATCCTCTGCCTATGGCGCCAGCACCCCAGGTTCTAGTCCCGGTTGCTCCTCTTCCAGTCCAGCTCTCTGCTGTGGCCCAGGAAGGCAGCGGAGGATGGCCCAAGTGCTTGGGCCCTGCACCCGCATGGGAGACCAGGAGGAAGCACGTGGCTCCTGGTTTTGGATCGGCGCAGCGCGCCGGCAGTTGTGGCCATTTAGGGGGTGAACCAATGGAAAAAGGAAGACCTTTCTCTCTCTCACTCTGTATAACTCTGCCTGTCCAAAAAAAAAAAAAAAAAAAAGATAACCTATAGAAGCAAAATTGACACTTTGAGAATGCAGTGACTTTGAACAGCCTTTGTCTCAACTGTTGAGGAACAGGTGTTTTTTTTTTTTTATATATATATTTGTTGAAATTATTTACTTAGTACAGAGTTAATCTTACATGTATAAACTCAACTGAAAATAGATCTTAGTAAAAAAAATAAGAATGGGAATAGGAGAGAGAGGAGAAAGAAGAGTGGGAGTGCCAGTGGAGGGCGGAAGGGTGGAAAGAATCACTATGTTCCTAAAGTTGTGTTTATGAAATGGATGAAGTTTGTGTACCTTAAATAAACCGTTTCTGGGGAAAAAATAAAGTTGATAGAAAAACAAAATTAGAGGAAGAGTTGGGCCCAGGTTGTGGTACAGTGGGTTAAACTATCACTTGCAACATGAGCAGCCAATATTTGAGTGCCAGTTTGAGTCCCAGCTGCTCTGCTTCCAATATAGCTTCCCACTAATGTGCTTGGGAAAGCAGTGGAAGATGGCTCAAGTGCTTGGGCCATGCTACCCATATGGGAGAACCAGATGGAGTTTTGGTCTGGCACAGGCCTGGCTGTTGTGGTCATTTGGGAAGTGAACCAGCAGAGGATGATTCTCTCTCTCTCTCTCTCTCTCTCACTGTGCCTTTCAAATAAATAAATAAATAAATCTTTTTAAAAAGAAAAAATGATTTCTGACGTTCAAATTCAATTAGCATTTTACAGTGTACCATCTCTTTATGAATTTTAGCCATCCCCCTCTCAAATTCATCATTCAAATTGAGTTGAGTGTGCATTCATTCATACATTTGCAAATTACATGGCATTATTCATAGTACTAGAGCTAGAAAATATAAGAAAATAAATATGAATATTCCTGAATACAAGAAGAATGTATGAAGTAAAACAAGTGCTCAAATAACTAAGTGGTCTGATTGAAAACGTAGAGGTAATATTAGTAATTGGTACAAAATGGTATGGAAATTCATAGGAGGTCAAGTTAAAAATGTGACTCAAAGAGGCAGAAGGGCTGGGGAATAGTCACAAACCACTACCTCTTGGTTTTAAAATAGGCAAGAAAATGTATGTGCTGTTTGAGCTCTTTTTACCCATATTCCAGATTTCTGTCTGCTTGAAAAGCCAACAACTAGATTCATTAACCCATTCTCTTTTGGCTCCAAATAGTGTTGGTTTGGTGCTTTCAAACCAGAAAGAATTTATTCTCTATTCCAACCCTACCATGACACAAAACTACACAGCTTCAGAAGGTGCAGATACAGTACATTTTGAGAGGGCAATCGAGACCGCAATCTGCAAAGTTTTTGCCTGTCCAAAGCCTAGAGCTGATCCTGCATAATTTAGATGCACCTCAGAGAGGAAGCCTGAAAGAAAGCCAGTGCTAATTGACTGAATTGACCAAGTGAGCTGGCTGCTTTGTTTTTACAGAAACCTGTTCACACATTCAATAAATCTACTGAGGGGGATAAATTTAAAAAATAGAATTATCTGATGTGTCGCCTATTCTCTGCTGTCCACTGCCTCTCAGACCCCTCCCCTGGACTCCAAATGGTTGTTTGACTGAACTTTTCCATTTTCAATTACTTTCTCTTGTTTCTTGTTTACATGACGCATTAATATCCTATAGTCAGTAGAAGGGGTGTTCTGTTTCCAGAGGAGCTTAAAATATTCCTAGAAGATTTGGATATGAAGGCAGAAAGAGTATGCAAGCTGTACAAGGGGGCCAACAAAGCTAATGTCATTTTTCTCACTTCAGATCCCAGAGCCAAAGCAGTCTATGGGACACACTGAGCAGTCATTGACATTTCCAAAATGGCAACACAGTGATGTGAAGGGTCCTTCTCATCGGAAGGTACTGCAGGCTTTTAAGCCTGAGCACAGATTGCAGGCTTTATTCTTGGCCTGCCAGAACTGCATTTGCACTTATTAATGCAAGAGTTTGTAATAATTAAATTCAGGACCACTATCAATTGCAGCCATGAGAACTTTCTCTCCCAAATGTGTACAGAAGGAGAGTCCAATTGCCTGCTGAAAGGATTAGTAAACTCATCTACTATCCTGAATCCTGGGCACTGTTTCAACCTCCTCCAATTATGTGAATCTATAATAAGGAATGGTCTGAGATATTGGCAGAGTATATATGAAAGCTACAGCTGATTAAAATGTTTCCGGTCTCTTTGAAACAGTTTTTTCCTTAGGATATTTTTATATCCTAAAACATAATTTTATGGGATCATAACTTATGAGATCATATCACCCCATTGTATATCAAATACTGCTTTAAGAAATTATTTTCCATGGATTTTAGTACAGACTGCAGGGAAGATGCATGACAAAGTCTTGATAGACTTCTTATTGTTAATCATACATAGCCACTTGACTGAGCCGTGAGGTTCCCAGATATTAGCGAACATTATTTGGGTATGTGGGGGCGGGGGGTCCTAGATGAGATTAACATTTGAACCCATAGACTGACTAAGGCAGACTGCTCTCCCTAATGTGAGTGAGCCTCATTCATCCCACTGAAGGTCTGTATGGAACAAGAAGTCTGAGTAGGAAAGAATTCTCTATCTACCTATTTCATTCAAGGATTTGTTTATCTAGTTGAAAGGCAGAGTTACAGAGCAGGAAGGAAAGACAGAGGCAGAGGCTGAGAAATCGTCTGTCTGCTAGTTCCCTCCCCAAATGGCTGCAACAGCCCAGCATAGGCCAGGCAAAAGCCAGGAGTCGGGAACTTCATCCAGGTCTCCCATGTGGGTGCAGGGGCCCAAGCACTTGGGCCGTCTTCCACTGCCTTCCTAGGCCATAGCAGGGAGATCATTGGAAATAGAGCAGCCAGGACTTGAAGCAGCACTCATATGGGATGCCAATGTCTCAGACAGCAACTTAACCCACTGTACCACAAGACCAGTCCCCTGCCTCTTTTTCTGCTGAGATATTTATTGACCATCTCCCACCTTGGGACTTGGAGTCGGACTGGACTTACGCCATTTACTCTCCTGGTTCACACGCTCTCAGACTCAGACTTAACCTATACCATCAGCTCTCCAGATCCTCCAGCTTCTGTGTGTATGTGGGAGTGTGGGTCAGTATGTATATGTGAGTGTAAGTGTGTGTGTGTGTGTGTGAGTGTATCTGTGTCTGTGCGTGTGTGCATGTGTGTGTGGCCTCAGGACTTCTCTGTTTCCATAACCTTAAGAGCCAATTCCTTATTTATATACTGTCTATTGGTTCTGTTCCTCTGGAGAACCCAGACCAATACAGACCACAGCCACACAGTTTCTGAATGAGGGCTCCATTTCTAACTAGGTAAACTTCCGTATGTCTGTCCAGCGACAGAAAATCATAACCACCAAGTTATAAATAAGCACTGACTTCTTTTTTATTCTGAAGAAATAATACTTCTGCCTTGAACAGTGTTATTGCAGAGCACAGATACCCCTCCTTGAGAAAGCATCTGAAATCACCTCCTTCCACCACTCGCCATGCAGTATCATCGACACAAACAGGATGCACAGCCCTGAGACTGAATTAAATCAAATCTCTCAACTGTTTGAGAGCCTGATTTTTTATTTTACTTTTTCTAATTAATTTTCATTTGTCATAACCTTGTGTGATTTGATCTGCTTCTACCAATCATGAAGCAGTCAAGCATCTACAACCACCAAAAAATGGGGACTAAGCCCTATCAGTTGGCTGAAAATGAGAGTCTGAATGGTCCTAGATCAGTATTGTCCTCTGTGAGGATGTTGATTCCATACAGGGAAACCTTGTTTAAATCACAGCTCATTTGATAAATATTTTAAATATATCAAATAGAGGTAACACTTCCCTCTCTCCTCAAAAGAAGATATAATATGCACAGACAAAATACTTGTATTAAATTAAAATACATTTAATCACAGACGGTTTTTAAAAATAAAATGTTTTGTAAAGCAAGTAAAAAATGATCAGAAGTAGATCACTTCATTCACCTTGCTCGTCATCTTGTTTCAAATCCATTCTGCTGTGCCTGATGGTTCTTTGTTTTTATCCACACTGATATCCTGCAATATATCCCCAAAAGCACAAGAAAAATACAAAATGTTGGGGCCAGCACTGTGGCTCAGTGGGTTAATGCCCTGATCTGAAGCGCTGGCATCCCATATGGGCACCGGTTCTAGTCCCGGCTGCTCCTCTTCCAATCCAGCTCTCTGCTATGGCCTGGGAAAGCAGTGGAGGATGGCCCAAGTCTTTGAGCCCCTGCACCTGCATGGGAGACCTGAAGGAAGCTCCTGGCTCCTGGCTTCGAATTCACAAATCTCTGGCCATTGCGGCCATCTGGGGAGTGAACCATCAAAAGGAAGACCTCTCTCTTTCTGCCTCTCCTCTTTCTGTGTAACTCTGACTTTCAAATAAATAAATAAATCTTTAAAAAATAAAAAATGCAAAATTGGACTTTACCAAAGTTAAAAACATTTTTGCTACAAATGACACCCTCAAAAATATGAAACCTCCCAACTTCAGAATGGGAGAGAATACTTTAAAACCATATAAATAAGGGGTTTTTAATAAAAATATATAAGGAATTCTTACAACTCAAGTATAAAAATGATAAATAACACAATTTTTAAATGGGCAAATAATATAAACAGGAATTTATCAAAATAAGATATACAAATAGCAAATAAGTACATGGAAAGATGCTTAATATCATTTAACACCAGAGAAATGTAAGTCAAAACTCTCAAAGAGCTATCACTCCATGCCCACCAGAATGACTACACCAAAAAAGACACAGTAACTGGCATTAGTGGAGATGTAAAGAAGTTAGAACTCTCATAAATCACTGGTGAGAATGTAAAACAGTGCAGCTACCTTGGAAAACCATTTGCCAGATCTTCAACATGTTGGCCTCAGAAATTCCATAAGACCCAGCAATTCACCTTCCAGACCAATGCCCCAGAGAAGTGGAAAACTACATCCAGAAATTTTATACAAATGTCCACGGTGGCCCCATTCTATTAGCCAAACAGAGTAAACAACCCAAATACCCACCAAATGATGAATGGGAAGATGAACTATGGCATATCCATTAAAATGGAATATTATTCGGCAATAAAAGAAAGACACTTTGCTAGGTACTGCAACAAGGATAAACCTTGAAAGCCTGCTAAGGGAAAGAAAAGCCAGCCAGACAATATTCAGAAATGTCCAGAATAGGCAAATCAGTACAAATAGAACAGAGATTGGCAGTGCCAGGGCCTGAAGAACAACTAACTACTAACAAACATGGGTGTGATGGATATGTCCTAAAGTTGATGGGGTGAGAGTTACCCAATTCCATAAATCCACTAAAAACCAGTGAACTATATACTTTAAATAGTTGTACTGCATGGTGTGTGAATGACAGCTCAATACAAAACTTGCATTTGCTTTAGACCCTCCCTCACTGTGTGTGTTGTGAGTTGGAGAAAAACACAACAGAGGGGACTGGAGCGTCTGACAGCACTTGTGGACACCTGGAGCATGCGGCACATGTTTGATACCTCTAACCCATCCTTATCTCTAACCCATCCTTTTCTTTATCATTATTAACTCAGAAAAGGTTAGAATCTTTTATATTGTGACAGATAGAAGAATGTGTCCAGAAATGCCACACATTCCCTTAATTTAAGAAATTGCCAGAACTCTGGAGGAAGACCTCTGCACTACATGTCTGAATTCTCTGACTATCTCCAGGTATATAACCTTGGAGCAGTTGAAGGCACCCCAGCCCTTCACGATTCTGACGGAGGCACTCTTTCAGTATCCCCCATGCTTCTGCCAAGGTGTCACACTTGCAAACTGTGGACAAGCTCTGTTCCTCCAACCTCAAAATGTTTACAGGTAAAGGTTCCCATGAAGTGCATTTTCTACTGAATTGCTCCTTCAAACTCTCACCCAAAAGTCAGAATTCAAATTTCTCTGCCTTACTTGAAACAATCTTAAGTAGTGAAATAAGCATTTAAGGAGGCACATTAAACCCAATGACTTTTGAATGTCGATGCATTTGCCCCGAGAGTTAAAAATCCCGAGATCTTTTGCCATTACCCCCACAGACTCAATTTCATTTTCGGTAGGCATTGCTCCACCTGCCCTTGTACCTTACAAGGATTCCCACTGAGAGAATAAATTGAATTATCATTTTCATTTAGCATAGTGAACACTTTTGCAAAGCGAATGAAATTATTACAAAACTGGGTCTTTTAAAAATGTTTAAATAGGGAGAGAAGGATCTAATCTTCCTGTCTAAGCAACAACACTAAATTCAGGAAGTTTTTTTAGTAGCTCTCTATCTGCTGAACAATTACACATAGGATAGGTGATGGACGGATAATGGGTGAAGTGAGTCAGCTCAGGACAACTCTGTCATCTATATTGTGAGTGTTCCCCTCATTCTGAAAGCCAGAGGAAGGTACAGTGGCCTCAGGAGAAGCATACCTGGGCTGAAGTAGCTTTCACAAATGGAATGGAGCAAGCAAGTACTGAAGGGCCTCACCCAGGAATCCTGGCACAACAGAGCAGTCGCTGGCAACACCGAGCTCAAATGAGAGTTAATAAAATACAGAATATACATTGCCCATTTACATTTATTGCACATTAAACTTCCCTGCATACAAAAGATAATGACAGATGCAAAACGAGAATGCTGAACAACTCAAGCCCACCAGTGGGGAATGGGCGAGGTGCCAGCTCCCCCTATAAAATCAAACAGGCAGCCCCATGCAGCTCCAGGAGGACTGGGGATGGAGAGAAGGCAGGGCCTTTGGGGCCACTCTGAAGTCACCCTGAGAAATCTTCAGGTGCAAAGGAGAAGGAGGCAGCCCCCAGCATTACGCAGTCCTGAAAGGAACTCGAAGGGCCGGTGCTGTGGTGTAGTAGGTAAAGCCATGCCTGCCACGCTGGCATCCCATATGGGCGCTGGTTTGAAGCCTGGCTGCTCCACTTCTAATCCAGCTCTCTGCTATGGCCTGGGAAAGTGGCAGAAGATGGCCCAAGCCCTTGGGCCCCTGCACCCACATGGGAGACCCAAAAGAGGCCCCTGGCTCCTGGCTTCGGATCCGCATAGCTCCAGCCATTGCAGCCATCTGGGGAGTGAACCAGTGGATGGAAGACCTCTCTATGCCTCTCCTTCTCTCTGTGTGTAACTCTGACTTTCAAGTAAAATAAATAAATCTTTTTAAAAAAAAAAGAACTTGAGATGGCCCATGCAGTTTGATGTAGCATTTTATGAACCACCCCTCTGCAAAATTTTCAACATGTACCACGTGCTCTATTTGTTGGAAAGGTCTTTGAAACTCAGAAAGGTAACAGTAGTCAGGGGTAAGCAGGTGACTCTTTAAGGGGTTTGTGCTCCAAAGCAATCCATCATGTTCCCCAGGCAGAGGCTTTTCCTGAGGGTCTTTTGTGACACCTCTCACTTCCCACCTAGGAAGCACTGTTGACTGAGGGTCCGAGAAACCCGCACACTCTCTTACTGAAATCCCAAAGCCACCTATTCTGTAGAAGCATTGATTTTCACAGCAACCACATACCAGATGCAGTTAGGCTATCAGCCAGGTGCATGGCTCCGTGCTACTGAGCTGCTCCGAGTTCTTCCACTTCTCTCCAACTCTGAGTTCCTAGGCCGCTATTGAAAGTGCCCCAGTGCGACACTCTGGGACCAGGATTAGAGGAAAAACTTAGAGTTGCCTCAGGCAAACCTCTCAGCGAGCGCTCGCACTCTCTCTCACTCTCGCTCTCTCGCTCTCTCTCGCTCTGCAACTCCGCTGCAAAAGAGCATCAATGCAGGTATGAACTTGGGGAGCCCTGCTAACTCCACCCTGCTCACTCAGAACCTGGGGTTCCTCTTCCCTGCCCAGCAGTCAACTCCTTGGGGGCCGTGCCTGCTGCAGGCACCCACTGTCACTCTCAGACACTCTTCTTACATTTTGTGCAAGCTTTAGCACAGCTGGGAGCAGAGCTGCAGCCTCCTTAGCACAGCTGAAGAGAACAAAAGCTGCCAGGGCCTGGAAGATAATGAGCTCTCCATCCCTCCCTCTTCTCCCCCACCACCCCCCCCCGCCTCCGCCCCTTCCCCAGCCCCACCCCCTTCCCTCTGACAAGTGGAAAATCACCCAGAAGCTTCTCTCACCAATGGGGCCTTTATTTATTTATTTCCTAACGAGGGTGATGGCGTTGCTTACCCTGCTTTTCAGAAGCTAAAATGCTTTGGCAGCCAAGAATGAAAGTGTTTGTCTTAATTCTGCCCTCTCGGCACGAGCTGGTGCAGCAAATGGCCTGCGTTTCCTCCTGCCACCGCCCGCTGCCACGGTGGCAGTGGCAGAGATAAACAGCCCATCAGAGCAGAGCTAAAAAGAAATAGAGAAAAGGGGCTGGGAGTAGTTTAATTACTTTGAATGGCTTTTTGTGTTCTGTGTGATTGCTTCCTATGATACAGTAGTTTCTCATTCTCCATGCAAGCTCCGTGTTTCTATTCATAAGAATAAGATTGAAGCAGGAAATTGGCTTTCAGCAGTAGAAGAGAGAGAGAAAGAGGGGCCTAAGAGGCTGGCCGTTTCCTTTGGAGGAAAGCAAGCCCTGCAGGGCTCCCGCAGGGCTCCCACAGGGCTGAGCTGAACCAAGGAGAGGTGTCAGCCTCCCCACCCCGCCCTGCAGAATGGGAAGGACTTCGTCACCCGTCCTGGGGCAAGGATGGGCTCTCAGGTGGTGCACATGGCAGGGCTGGGACAGGTCTCCAAGCAGGGCTGGGATCATTCTGGGGCTGCCATCAGCCTAATTGAAAAAGTATGTGTATGCACGTGTGTCTGCGAGCCAACTATTACAGGACAGAATGCTACGGTTTGCACAGGAGTTGGCTCCAAAATTCATCCAGGATTTTAAACTCCAAAGTCATAAACTAGGGGTACTAAGAGGTCGGGAACTTCATCCAATGATGGAGCTGTAGGAGGTGAGCTGAGTCAGGCCGTGGCGCCCCATTCGGGGAAGGTAGTTCTTGCAACAGGAGAGACTACAAATCCCAGTTGGGTCCAGCCACCCTCTGCTTCCTGGCTCACCACGTCATCCTTTCTCTATCTGTGTTCCACCACTGCCATGGGCCCCCCTCACCAGACACCCACCCACCCAATGGGGCTGCCTGCCCTTGGACTTGAATCTCCAGGACTATGAGCCAAATAAACCTTGTTGCTTCGTAAGTATCCCTTATCAGGCATTTTGTTACAGTGGTGAAGAGTTGACTAATACAGACAGATTGTAGATTTTAGACTCTGGATTGAAATCCAGGAGCACACTGCTTTTTTTTTTTTTTTTTTTTTTTTTGCCTCCAAGTTATCCATTCTTATCTGCTTGTCGTTTCTATAAACTGAGAATCTGTGATTCATACTAATGAAAGTCACCTCTATATATGACACAACTCTATGATCAAAGGAGATATTATCGGGCCATTAGTCACTGACAAAGAATCAAGTCTTCTTAATATAGCCTTCATTACAATCCTGTGTCAGATTCACGTATTTTTCCTATGTAAATTTAATTGCCTTAAAAACTAAAAATAAGTTGAATATATTAGAGGAAGCCCTATGAAAAACCATTTTGTAATATAAATAATGTATGTTCTATAAGTTCTAACATTTTGTGTTGGGTTTTTCTTTTTTTTTTTTTATTTAAGAGGTAAAGAGACTAGGGGGAGGCTGTTTCACTCCCTAAATGCCCACAGCAGCTCCCATCTCCTGTTTCACTCCCTCCTAAGTGCCCACAATGGCTGAGGCTTGGCTAGGGCTGAAGCTGGGAGCCAGGAATGCAATCCAGGACTCCTAGGTGGGTGGCAGGAACCCAACTCCTTGAATCATCACCACTACCCCCCACAGCCTATATTAACAAAAAGCTAGAGTCAGGAGCCAGAGCCAGGAAGCAAATCCCAGTACTCCGATGTAGGACACAGGCATCTTAGCCATGAGGCTAAATACTCAGGCTAGGATTCCTTAAGCTAGAGTAAATCTATACTTGGAGACATTTGCGTTAAGGACTGAGATTCAAGAGCCTATCCAGAAAATTTAATGTCTAGTGTACAGAGCAGTTTGAGACAATGGGGTGAAAAAAATTAATGGTAGCTCTACCTTCGAGTTTCTAATCTACCCATGAATTTGCAAAAGAAGGGTAGGGCTGATAGTACTTAGAACCATTACGCAGAACAGGTGAGTCCAGCAGCTACTCCAGGCAAGCCCCGCAGGTGAGCTTTGCAATCTACAAGGCAATATTCAGATGATAGCATCTAGCTTTGTGTTATGAGATGTTCATGAAGGTGAAGCTTATGGAGCAAACTTTTAGATTCAAAATACTCCTGAAGGAAAGAAGATGGACCCAAGACCTGGAAATAACATCTGATATAATCTGATACAAAAGGGTAAATATTTGCTTCAAATTCAAAACCTTAAACAGCACAGGCAAATGGAAAGAACACACCAAGCTCAAATAGGTGGTGTGAGGTGGGCACTTGGAGCAGAGGTTAAGACACAACTTGTGATGTTCACATCCCTTATCAGAGTGTCTGGGTTTGAGTCCTGTCTCTGCCCCTAATTCCAGCTTTCTGTTATACTCCCTGTGAGGCAACAGGTGATGACTCATTTAGTTGGGTTCCTATTACCTGTATAAGAGACCTAGATTGAGTTTCAGGATCCTGATTTCAGCCTGGCTCAACCCCAGCTGATGAGCATTCGCAGATGGAAGATATTCATTCTCTTTCTCCCTCTCTCTCCCTCTCTGTCTCTCTCTCGCCCTCCCTCCCTCCCAAATAATTTTTTTTGAAAAATGGGTGGAGAATTGGATAGGGACACAAGGGACACATCTCTGAGATAACGTAAGCCATATAAATTGCTCATTGGTTCAAGAACTGTGATTAGAGGGCACTGAAGGAAATAGGAAGGGAGAAACACAGAAAAGAGATCAAAAACTATAAAGCAAAACAAAATGAGGAACAAATGAACCAGAATCCAGGGGAGCAGAGCTGTAATAGGAAATGAGCAGTAGGCTACATGTGACCACAGAAGATGCTGCCTTCCACAGTCCTTTCTGTTCTTCACAACCCCTCCCTGGGGTACGCCTGCCATGAAGGATCTTCTCCCTGGTTCCTTGCTGCAGCTCCCAGACTAACCCTGTGCCTAGTCACATTGAAAGTCATGTCCAGGACCCCTACGTTCCTCTGGGAGGAAAGGATGTCATCAAAATGATGGAGTTGTAACCTCTATGAATCGGATATAAAGGACCAGCTACCACTGGGGGCAACATCTAAAAACAATGGATAGTGAAAAACACCTCACCCCCCAAATCGCCTTCCTGACAGGCTGGCCATCATTTCTAGAGCTCTGTATCAAGTTAGAGTTATGCGGAGGGTCCCAAGGCCACAGTGTGGCACCAGACCCAGAAGTCTTAACGCAGGGACCGCATAGAGGGTTGATGGAGTTGAGGAGACAAGCAAGCAGCAGATACATCAGATGAAGAATGCAAGAAGCACATTGTCAACAAGTCACTCCAGTGGATGCAATGAGCCCTAGGCAGATAGGGAATAGGAACAAGACACTGGATGCCTGATAAGAATGCCCAGGAAAACCTTCATTCGAGAGGGAGGCATGCTAGGAACTGAAGAAGCACCAGAAGCAAGAGTTCTTCCATCTACTGGTTCATTCCCCAAATAGCAGGAACAGCCAAGGTTGAGCCAGGCCAAAGCCAGCATCAAGGAACTCCCGGGTCTCCCACGTGAGTGGCAAGGGTCAAGCATCTGGACCATCTTCAGCTGCTTTCCTAGGCACATTAGCAGGGAGCTGGATCATGAGTGGAGCAGTCAGTCAAACCAGTACTCGTACGGGATGCTGGTGTCACAGGAGGCAGCTTAACAAGGTCAGCCCCAAAATCCTAGATGGATTGTCATCATGGGAACTTTGTACCACATGTGGATAGCAAAAATTAAATAAATAAATAACAGTAGTTATCAATTTGACCTGCAGCAAGTCTTTGGGAAGAATATCAGTCTAAGAGTCCAGTCCTAATTCAGGTTCCTCTTAAACTAGTATGTGACCTTGGGTGAGTGATCTTATTTCTTTGAACCTGAATTTCTTCATTCTGCAATAAGTGTGGCCTCTAACATTCTCTGATTCTGGAATGACTTTCCTCCTCTTTCTTAGGTTATTCTAGACTAGTTCCATTTGGTTGAGATAAAGAAAACAAAATTAAGGAGGAAAGCCAGAATACAAGGCTTCACAAACCACCTGGAGGTATAAGTTGCCTGAAAATATGAACCTTAGAAAGAGGACATTGTCTTCTACTATAAAATCTTCAATAGCATGACTAACGAGAAAACAGATCTATTCACCAAATCTCAAAATAAGAGCATGAGATGACACTCCTTGAAACTTTATAGAGGAAGTTGTCCACCCAAAGGGTAATAGACTTCCCAAGTACACCACACCTCCCCTGTGGAAGGTGGAGAAAGCAAATGTACCAATGACTTCAAATGGTTTGGGAACATACTATGAATGGCCAAGTTACTACAGAGCAGACCTTAGAGAGGACTGGAAATATTCAAAGCTGACCTCTGAAAGGTTGACCAAGCTGTCCCTCATCCCAAACAGCCTTCTAAGCCATAGTAGAAAAAAAAATCACAGTTCAAGGTTCTACTATTGAAAGTGCAAAAACTCTTGCTTGTATTAAAAGGAAAGGAACACCTAGTGAGGAAGGGAAGGAAGTGCTCTGGTCCAAGGACTACGGCAGATGGCACTGTGCCGCGCTACAGCACAGGAGCTGAGCACTGGTACAGCAATATCTCAATGCACTGTGCTTACAGCTTTGAGGAAGGGTTGCCATATGATTAATTCTCACTTGGGTAATATTAATTCAGATGGTGTTTGGTATGGGCTCTAAAAAGGAAACTTGGAGAGGGAAAATATTCCTGTTAGTTCACATTATTTTTGTTGTGGTTGTTGAACTACCTCCTATAGATTATCTTCAAACCTTGGGTGTCTCTGCATCATCCCTCCAGGCCAGTCATGAATAGTATGTTAGCCCAACCCTACACCGACAGAAAACAACGGCAAGTCATCGTTTCTGAGATAATGCGTTACAGTGTCATTCTCATAAGTGTCCTTTGGTTGGAACGTGTTAGTGAATGCTCTGCCCAGGTAAGGATATTTTTACAAACGGGCCCCAAGTGCATTTACTTTTCTCCTTGCATCCGTAATCAGTCTGTCATTTCATTATCTGCATTCTATGTTGGCTGTTTAGGATCATTAGGCAAAACCTCGCTATCGCTGCATATTACTTAGTACGTTTGCTCTAATAAGCTTTCGTAAATAAAAACCCGAAGAGATGAAAAAGGCCAGTGTCTGATTACACGCAACCAATTTGGTCTCATTAGGTTCTTAGAAGGAGAAAAAGTAAATATAATCTTTATAAATCATACAGCTATCATGGAGATGCCTGGCAAAACTCATTAGTTAAGATAATAAGAGTGAAGACCATTTAAATGTGTAGAGCAGTCGGTTTATGAAGCTGTTAAGTACTATTTCATCCATTATAAACTTTTACAAAACTCAAAGACGTAATCAGGCAGATGAAATCATACATTCTTCCATGATTCCCTGAGGTTTTGCCTTAATAAATTGCTATTAAAACAATGATAAAAACCAGTGCTTGTCTTGAATCTTTCTTTCAAAGACCCCTGAGTGACACTTAAAACATTAATTTATTTTCCCTATATGCCCAAGGCGTGGAAGAAGTTTACTCAACCTATTGTATAGGGAATAACATTTAGGTTCAAACAGATGAAATAATGAGCTAAAGAAAGCACAGTAAAATTCACAAGCAAACAGAGCATATGCTCTAAGACAACGGCTTCTCAAGTCAATGAGAAGTCAGAATTCTCACTTGAGGATAAGGGAGTGTGCACTTAGCCTAATAGTTAAGACCACCACATGAGAGCATCTGGATTTGACTCCAGGTTCCAGCTCCTGAATCTAGATTCTCACCATTGCACACCCTAGGAGGCAAGTAATTGGGTTCTTGCCACCCACGGGGGACTGAAATTGAGTGTCTGGCTTTGATTTCAGCCATGGCCATTGTGAGCATTTACAGGCATGAACCAGCAAATAGGAACACTCTCTCTTCTTCTCTCTCTCTGTGTCTCTCATTCTTTCTCTGTCTCCTGCCTCTCAAAAAAAAAAAATAAAATAAGACTGGGTGCCTCTTTTTTATTACTTTGCCTTAAGCATATCTTGATTTGATTCTTGGGTACCAAGTAGGGCAAACATTGATCTGCTAGACTTGAACATTGCTTCTCAACTGAAGTATGTGTTCATGGATTAAAAACAAAACCCCACCTAGAAAAAGAAGAACTTGGAGTTAGACAACCTGGGTTTAGGAACTGACTCTGCCCCTCACTTTATGATCTTGATCAAGACACTGAAGGGACCTGGTGCCGCCTATGTGAAATTAGGGTAACAATGGTTTGAGGAGGAAATCAGGTTGTTAATATGGGGTGCAAACTTTAAAATGCTATACAAATGGCACCTGTTTTTCTGTTATTCTCTTTTGTCCATTATATGTTAGGGTGTGTTGAGAAGGAGCCCCTATCTCCCGCGCCTCCTATTCCTTTTTTCTTGTATGCTAATCCCTTTTGGGTTGCCCACAGGCTTTGCCCAACGAGGAGTCAGTACATGCCTGGTTTCAGCACTGGGGAAACCAAGGCAATCTTCGTACGCGGCCTCCTCCCCCACCGTCTCTTCCTCACACCCTCCAGCTGGACACCAGGATGCACTAATCCACAAGTGGCTTCGACCTGTCAGCCCAAGAGGGAGGAGGCGGAGCTGCCACTCCGATGCTCCCACCGGGAGCCAGCGCCTCCATGGGGGGCAATGCTCAGTAAGCGCCCCGGGGCCTCCTCCCCTGACACTCCGCCACCGCGTGCGCGCGTGGGCGGCCGCACCGCAGCGGGGAACGGCTGGACTGCGGCAGGGAGGTGGGAGCAGGCAAGTCGTGGCTCTTAGTTCAGCTTTGGAAAGAATCATCCCACAACTCCCTGTGCGCACACGCAGCCAAGGGACTAAGAGATGTATCGTTTTTAAATAAACCATGTAAGGTTAAACAACATGTAAGCCCACTGGGTGGCATGGAGGTGCGCTCAGGTAGAGTGGGCAGTGATGTATTGGGGACGGGGTGTCTTTTTTTTTTCTCTTTTCCTCCATTTTAAATAGCAGAGATGCTCTAGTCCAAGTACAGCGCTTCTTACAATAGGTGCAATAGTGCCACCTAGAGGTCAAGCAGAGATAGTCCTGCAGAACGGACACTGCTGACCCCACACTGCCTTAAGGGCGCGTCGCCAGTCCAGGCTCAATGGCTGTTTCGCGGGGTAACCTGCTGATGAGACTTGCTGGAATGGCTTGCAAAGCCCAAGGATATGTGGGTTGTCTTTGCTGACATTAGTCAGTCTCTCTGCAGCTTCTCTTGAGTGTAGTCCCAAAACATAAAAGAAAAAAACCTTCAGAATGATAGCCCCAAACTTCCCCTTCCCCCATCAAAATGCAAATTTCCTTGGGTCTTTCCTTCTTGTGTCCTAGTCTTTACATGTTAAGATAATTCATGCAAATCGTATGCATTTTGCTCAGAGGCATCTAATTAGACAGATTAGCTGGTGGAATCAGTAACCTTCTATTTCATTCTTATGAAAAGAAGGTTATGTCAGTAAGGAACCTCCCTTCATAGGCATCAGGCATAGAGCAGATATGTATATGAGCAAGTGCTCAATGTGTACCTAGTACATAAACAACTGTATTTGATGTGCATGTCACCGCGTATTTGTATGGGAGCTGGGGGGAGCGTTTGCTTGTCTTCTCCAAAGTCCACCGTAGCTGCAGGAGCACGGATACAAAGTGCACTTTTCCTTGAGAAAGAGGGAAATGAAAGGTTAGCTGACAAAGGTCCAAGAAGCTTGAGCATCTGATTGGCATAAGAGCTGAACAAAGGAAATGAAAGAGAAAAGAAAACATATATACATTTCCTCTTTGTTCTGCAAATGGATTTCAATTCTTGTTGGCATGTCGCCAGTCTGCATTCCAGAAGAAAAGAAAACTCAGTTATAAGGGAAAGATAAAGCAGAGACGTGATGCTAACAAGCTCTCAAACTGACAAAAGCATTGTGGGTTGCCATGGAGAGAGATCTTTTAAACTGCGAGGGTCATTATCCCTTGCCTCTAAAAATCCACCAGGTGTGCCAGCCTAAGATCTAATTAGACAAACAAGATTCCTCGGAGCAGCATCTGGCATGACTTCCTGACCCTCTCCCTTCCTTAAAGAGTCTGCCAAATTCCCCAGAGCCGTCCAGATGTGCATTTAAGTCAACCACTGTGGAAAGCTCCCCAAAACAGACACCAGCTCTCCCAGCATGCAGCACTCAGGAAAGCTCTGGGGTCAGAGGCTGCACATGCAAATACCTACCTGTGCCATTCGACTGAGGCCAGTTAGGACAGTTGCAAGCTGAAGAGCTCTTGCCTGTCTAAAAAGAGCAGCCATTACTCAGCACCAGCCAGTTGCTGCCTTGAGGAAACACAGGCACGGTATTGTTAGATTTTTTTTTTTTCAGGAGCAGCCAGGAATCCAAATGTGTATGTGAAATCTCCTGATTTTTAAATGCTGGCAGCAACTCAAAAAAATTGAAAATCTCGTGCTGGGCCAAACACACCTCAGCCAAAGGCTTGATTTGTCCAGGAAAAGGAACAGTGCAACCCCTGCCTTGGGTCATTCATAGCCCTTGGAAATCGATATTCAAACCACACCCAAGTATTATGCTCCACTGCATATACAGGGCAGACACTCTCACAGTTTCATGCCTTTGTTTATCCTGTTTCACCTGTCTGCGTTGCTGCTCTTTCCTCCAGTCTCTGCCTGTCAAAATCCAATATCAAGGGCCAACTCAAATGTCAATTTATTTGTGAAGTCTGCCAGAATCGCTGCAGTCAAAATTAATCGCTCCAGGAATGCTTGGATTTTGTCTCTATTCTCGCACTCAGCAGAGTGTGCCACTCGTGGCATAAGCAGCGTTTATGACAGCCTGGGTCTGAGCCCTGATGAACTGGTAAGGTGTCAAGTGTGTCCACTCTCTGCCCAGTGCCCAGCATACAGCCTGTGTCAATAGCTGTTGAAATTTACACTGGACAAGTTACTAAATGGGAAACAATGCATGCAGTTAGCCCATTGGCTAAACAACCCAGGGCACTTCCAAGACAATGCATTCAGTCCCGGCCTTGATTCAACATGTCAGGTGCCCAGATGATGATGCCCAGTTACTTCCAAAATCAGATCCACGTTCATGACCATTATACCAGCAGGTATTTGAAGCCAATGAATCTCTCTGCCACAATGCAACAATCTAGCAAATAAAATGGTTATTGCTGCCATGCCGTCTCTTGACTTCCTAGGGAACAGGGTTTGTATTATTTTTTCTTTGCATGTCTCATCCTGTGTACCCACCACACTTTCTAGCAGATGGAAAGCGTTGAATAAAATATTTGGGAAGCTTAGTTATCATCAAAACAAGTCAATAATGAGCAACCTGCTTTATGCAAAGAGCAGCGTACTATGTCCTGGTTACAAGGTGCAGGGCCACCCTTGGAGAGCTATGATTTAGTTGGAAAGCACAATGTATTTAGAAAAACACAATTGCATCGATACAGCATAGGTGCCAGAGGGTATTTCTGTAGCCTCCCTCTTGCAGAGTGTTGGGGATGCCAAGAGAACAAGAAGCATTGCCCACCCTCAAGGAGACCCTGCATTGTGTATGGGAGTTTGAAACGGAAAGATCATCGCAAGCTGAGCAAGCAAGCAGAAAAAGTGAGCTATGAAATCACAGGAAACAGGAACCTGGTAAGTTCTTGATGGAAGTTGATGATCTGTTGCTTTAACATTAGGATGATCTGTTTGGGAAAGGAGAAAATAGTGGGGGAGTATTAAATAAATTGAAATTTTTCCAAGGTGGAAAAATATTCTAAAGTGATGTTACTCTCCAGTTATAGTGGCTTTTCCAGAATCTAGGAATGTAAAAATCTCTAGACCCCTAGATTCTTGGAGTCACGTCAGCCAAGAACTATATGGAAGCTCTCAGGAAGGGGAAGGTGGAAGGGAGGTGAGGTCAGAGAGGAAGGGGAGCTTCCCTGGAGCTCTGAAGATGCTCCCACCCTGAGCACTTGGAACACAGATGCTGAAGAGGAGAATCAGTGGGAGACAAACCCTGGGTTCTAGCCCGGCTTCCTCACGCACCTGCTCTTGTTCCCTCCCAAACGCTGCTTCCTGTTGAAACCCTGAATGCACTCAAGGGTCACACTGGACTGTCCACCAGCTTCACAACCCATGGGGAAAGCTGCCATGACTACTGCTGGCACACTGTCCTTGGCCCAGCTTGAACTTGGTCACCTGGCCAAGAAAAGCAACGACAAATGGAAGAAGCATAGTCTTGGTTCCAGGGTGAGCTCTTCCCACCTGTGTGGGAAAACTGATGCTATAAAATCTGTTGTGACCTCCTAGCCCACTGAGCAGAAAAATTCACTGACCATATGTGACAGCATGGAGCTTGTAATTCCCCTACAAAAACGGAGAATATCTAGGGAAGGTAATAAAAGAGAAAGGGAAATGGGGGTGGAGAAGGATGGAGGAAGGGAAGAAACCATTGTGATGGAAAAGTAAAATAAAGGTTTCTTGAGAGAATCAGAGGTGTGTCTGGACTTAAGATCAAGAGTTGCTGGAGATAAACACAGGAAAAATGAAGAAAAGGAGGAAAATCAATTAAATGGAATTAAACCCTTGCTTATGAAGTATTTTTTTAAAGGCAGAAGGATCAGAAGATGGAAGAAAAATAATCAACACAAAAGTAGAGGTGTCAACCTGAACAGATTTCAAATGGAAACAGAATTTATATGATGAGTTGCAATTACATGGAGATGTATAAACATCTTGGGTAAAATGATACTGAGGAAAGCTCTATCACTTCACGGTGCCTTATATGTGGTTTAGTCTTTTGATATCTATTTTACATTCTGCCAGTGAAAATTTTTGTCATATCTGATGTGTTCTGCCAAGTCCTTTATTTGGGATGCTTCCTGATTTAAATATTTTTAGCTGCAATGGTTTTTTAATCATGAGGGTATTGTTTCAAAAGCAATTATTTTATGTGCATCCAACAGCAAAATTGAAGACCAATCTAAATTCATCTGAAATCGTCCTATAAGTGAGGGGCACCATGGAAAAAGGCAGAGAGCTGACCTCGAGGGCGGGTCCATGAAGGGAACTCAGATTTCTATTAGAAAAACATGGTTAGCAAGTGACCCCACTGCTGTCTCCTGGTGTTGTTGATTGAAGACGGCAAATTACAGCTTCATCTGTGTTCATCAGAAATTGAGGCCCCTTTACTTCTCCCACCCTGAAATCCAGCCTTGTTGCAATCAGCTAGCTTTCTGAGTGGCCGACAATTTGAGTAAGAGCACAAATGGATGACTTTCTAGAAAGAAATGTGATGTCTTGCCATGTCATTTTTTGCAGGAAGCTGTGCCACCCCTGGTTTGGGGGTTTTGTGGCTCAGAACTGTCGCCTGGAAGGAAAATGCACTGAGACTCACAGACTGATGTTGACAACTGTCCTGGGTGGGCGGGCACCTTCCTTCAAAGCTCACTCACTGCACAGGAGCCACAGAGCTAGCTGCCCACAGCTGTCCAGTTGTCACTGAGCCCTAGTAGAATCCTTAGGTCCCAAAAGCTTTTGGAGAAAGACAGTGTCGAGATCTTCACATCTGCAAGGCAGATGGAAACAGGATGGGCAGGGAATCGTCCCTAAGTCCTTGACTTCCAGAAATAGCTCCGTTTTTCAAACCCACCCACAGGCATTGAGGTTCCTTCTTTCACAAAGTGCTTCATTCCTCATAGATTTAAGTTGATCCAATAAAGGCAGTGTTCAGAGAGGAAATGTGTAGTACAACCAACACAGTCATTTCTACAGCAAACCAATTAGGGACCCAAAGAACAATGCAAAGTCTCTTTTCCAATTGTATGTAGGAGTGTGTTCATTCTAAGCCATTACTGCATGTGTCTGTCAGAGGGAATCTCCACATCAGGCTTTAATGAGGTGCATTAACTTTCTTTACACAACAGAGCATTCTGCGGCCTGGCTCTATGACAGCTCAGGCTGTGGTTCAGGGAACAGCTTCCAACCCAGCTCCCTTTCTAGAAAGGCCAGAGCCAATAAGGCTTCAATTATCGGTGCAGCTCTTAAATCCACGGGGAAGGACAGAGAGGCAGGAATGCACTGGGGGAAGCTCCTCCCAAAGATGGAGATGGAGGATGGGAACTGCCACCTGTAGCTAAGGGAGGGGAGTTCTGGAGGCTGCTGATGGGTGCACATCATGGCCCAGGAAGTGGTGAGGCAGAGAGGCCTGACGTCTCATCCCACTGCCTCCGCCAGCCCTTCTGCCTTGCAGTCTTACCCCACATGCTGACCTTGGTCCCCTCTCTCATTACATCACCTTTCTACTCACAAATCCTCCATGGTTCCCACTGCTTTCAGAACGAAGTCCAAATCCCTAAACCTGTCTCTCAAGAACTGGCAAGACTGGGCCTCAGGGGCCAGCATTGTGGTGTAGCAGCTAAAGCTGCTGCCTGCAAGGCCAGCATCCCATATGGGTGCTGGTTCATGTCTTGGCTGCTCCAGTTCAGATCCAGCTCCTAGCTAATGGCCTGAGAAAAGCAGCAGAGGGGCCAGCGCTGTGGCATAACAGGTAAAGCCACCGCCTGCAGTGTCAGCATCCCATATGGGTACCGGTTCAAGTCCAGGCTGCTCCACTTCCAATCCAGCTCTCTGCTATGGCCTGGGAAAGCGGTAGAAGATGGCCCAAGTGCTTGGGCCCCTGCACACATGTGGGAGACCTGGAAGAAACTCCTGGCTCCTAGCTTCGGATCAGCATAGCCAACTGGTGAGTGAACCAGTAGATGGAAGACCTCTCTCTCTCTCTCTCTCTCTCTCTCTCTCTCTCTCTCCCTATCCTCTCTCTACGTAACTCTGACTTCCAAATAAATAAATAAATAAATGACAGAGAAAGGCAGCAGGATTTAAAAAAAAAAAAAAGAAAGAAAAGAAAAGCAGCAGAAAGATGGCTCAGGTCCTTGGGCCCCTGCCACCCATATGGGAGACCTGGATAAGTTTCTGGCTCCTGGCTTCTGTCTAGCTCAACCCTGGCTGTTATAGCCATTTGGGGAATGAACCAGTAAATGGAAGATCTCTATGTGTGTGTCTCTCCCTCTATCTCTGTAACTCTGACTTTCAAATAAATAAATGAATCTTAAAAAAAAAAAAAGACTGGTCCCAATAAGTCTTTCCCTAAGAAGAGGCAGCATTCACATGCTGGTGTCCCTGCTCTGGGCCACAGATATGCTGGCTGCCTCTCCAGGTGCCTGCTGTCTCCTTGTCCAGGCTGTCAGCCTTGGGGCCTGACATTGGTGAGGGTGATTTCACCTGCTTCCTGTGTATGGATGGGGGCTTCCTGGTTGGGCTTGACCAACAGGGAGAGAGCTGCAGAACCAAGCAAGAGATCAGAGTGTTGGGGCACCACAGAACATCACTGTCCTGGCTGTCTCCTTTAGGCCAGCTGTGCCCCCTCCCCCGACCTAAGTGACACTGCTCCCTCACAGGTGGCTTTATCTACACTGAGCTTGCTGGTTTAGGGACCATTCTTTCACTCTGAGGATGACATTCCCTCTGTCTTCACCGGGCTACTGCTTGGTTACTGCACTGTGGTTTGTAAATAAATCATCATTCTCTTACCTATCTGTAGGACTCCATCTGTGTCCTGTTGGGACCCTGACTGAAACTCTCATCTCTCCTTCTACCTCCTCGTAGATGGCAAACTGAGCCTCAGAGAGGTTAACTTGCTAATTTTCTTAAGACTCACAGTTAACAAGTAGCAGAACCAGACCCAAACCCCAATCGGTCTCTCCAGAGAAACTTCTGTTGCAGCCGCTGAGCTGTTTCGCACCACGACCACATTAGGCTAGCGTTGCATTTCTGCTTCCCTGCTCCCATCCAAACCCTTCACATGCTGGGCACGAGGAGTCAATTTCCGCCCTCAGTGTCACTCTCCTTGATCCCTACATCGCTATTCTCAGCCGAGTTTCCATCAGGCAGTGTCTGTGCCACCCCTTGGACACATGCCCAGTGCTGCTTCATCCTGTCCTTTAAGCATTCATATGCATATTCTTGTTTCTCCAATGGATGGAGAACTCAGGAGGACAGAGATTGTGGCTTCCTACACGATCCTCATCTCCTTAGCCCATCGAAAACAGAGTAGCCTGAATTAATCAGTTGGATGAACCATTGAGAAGAAATTTCCATGAGCATATTGTCTATCAAAAAGAGTAGTCACTCCAGTAATTTATAGGTTTCCTAAATTTAATTTTTTAATTTTATTCATTTATTTTTATTTATTTGAAAGGCAAAGAGAGAGAGACACAGAGAGATCTTCCATTGGAAGGTTCACTCCCCAAATGCCCACAACAGTTGGAGCTGGGCCAGGAAGAAGCCAGGTGCCTGGAAACCAATCCGGTCTCCCGCGTGGGTGGCAGATCAACTACTTGAGCCATCACAGCTGCTTCTCAGAGTGTGTATTAGCAGGAAGCTAGAATTGGAAGTAGATCCACGATTCAAACCCAGGTACTAAGATACGTGATGTAGGCATCCCAAACTGTATCTTAACTTCTGCACCAAACAGTTGACCCTTCAATTTAAATTTGTTTCAATTGAGATGCATAAGAGAAAGACAACAAACTCTAAACAAGTAACAGTCACTTAAAAGCAAGTATAATATTTCTTTTATCAGAAAAGCTTGCTCAACCTTCCTGTGAAAATCTGTTAGTGTGCCAGCACCTGCCAAAAAGCCAGTGATGCTACAGGATAAGTTTCTGGTTCAAATCCTTATTCTGCTATGTGTCAGCTATAGGCTTTATTTTTTATTTTATTTTATTTTTTTGGACAGGCAGAGTTAGACAGTGAGAGAGAGACAGAGAGAAAGTTCTTCCTTTTTCCGTTGGTTCACCCCCCAAGTGAACGCCACAGCCAGCGCACTGCGCTGATCTGAAGCCAGGAGCCAGGTGCTTCTCCTGGTCTCCCATGCGGGTGCAGGGCCCAAGCACTTGGGCCATCCTCCACTGCACTCCCTGGCCACAGCAGAGAGCTGGCCTGGAAGAGGAGCAACCGGGACAGAATCTGGCGCCCCAACCAGGTCTAGAACCCGGTGTGCCAGTGCCACGGGCAGAGGATTAGCCTAGTGAGCTAAGGTGCCAGCCAGCTATAAGCTTTAGAAAACAGCAATTTAATTTCCTTTGGGACTCTTCTCAAGACTTCCCAACACCTACAAGTTGCCAGGAAGGAAAAGGTAATGCACATAGTGTTCATTTATTTGTCTGTTGCCTTATTTATTTACTTATTTATTATTTATTTGAAAGGCAGAGAGACAAAGATAGAAAGAGTTAGAGAGATCTTCTATGCCCTGGTTCACTCCCCCAAATGCTCACAACAGCTGGGGCTGGACCAGACCAAAGCCAGGAACCAGAAACTCAATCTTGATCTCCCACGTGGGTGTCAAGGATCCAACTACTTGAGCCACCACCTGCTGCCCTTGAGGGCACACATTAGCAGGAAGCTAAATGGATACAGAGCTGGGATTCAAACCCAAGCATTCCAAAATGGAATGGGATGTCTTAACAGCTGTGCCAAATGCCCGCCCCATGTAGTGTAAGTGTTCATTGAAGAAGAGTCACATTAGGGAGCTATAAAGCTCCTGAGGCTTACTCTCATTCTTATGAACAACAAGCTGGTGAGGCATGCACGTATAGAGTGGAAAGACAGACTGGAGAAGATACTTCCAGTGTACAGGTGAAGAAACTGGAGCTCAAAGGCATGGGGGAGACAAATTCATAAATGAATCCTTACTTGGTACCTACAGTGTGCCCGGTCATGTTCTCAAAATGGTGGAGGATGCAAATAAGCTCCAGGCTGCCTGTCTAACTTAATCTTCTCCATCAATGTAGAGCCCAAAAGGCCCTGCCCCACGATGCTGCCACATCAGGCAGGTGCCCAGCAACCAAGAAACAGCTCTATTTTTGGAGAACTGACAAAAAAAATCTCTTGAGAGGAAGATGGGTTGGTTTCCATCCAAAGACCACCACACCACTGGAGACACTGCAAATTCACTTGTAATCCATCTGCCCTTGCTCTCTTCCATTACAGCTTGTCACTCACCACTTAGGCGTTGAAATGCCTGTGGAATCTAAAGAGTACCATGACAGGAGAGCAAATAAAGAGCCTTCATTGCTTGATAGGCCTCTTTCTTCCTTATAATCTTACCTTTTTATTACCTTTATTAAGCATGACGTGCACAGAGGGCCTAAGAAAGGAAAGAAGGAAACAATCTGAGTGTGGGTTTTGCAGCAGCTCTCCCTCCCCTGAGAACCAAGCTCGTACGCGTGGTTTATTACCTTCTCATGCTCCTGAGCACTGCTTAAAGCCATATAATATCTTTCAGTGCGTTAAATGAGCAGCAGCTCTCTCTAGTCTGTCAATCAACTGCATTTCCCCTCTGAATAAAGGAAGTTAGTATCTTGCCCCTCTGACAGCTCAGGAGTGCTTCTTGCTTTCTGCCAAGAATTTTTGTGGCAGGAGAAGAGAAGGCAGATGGTGTCTGGGAGTCTGGGAGGTTTGTGGGCCATTGGCATGGGGGAAGGGTAAGCCTGCACCCCCACGGTGGCACTAGATATACTGTGGTTGAAGGAATCACAGCAAGTCTAGTATTTTATCCACAGCCACAACTTGGCCAAGGCAAAAGAAGAGATGCTTCATCGAAATGATGAGGAGAAATCCAAGTAGCAATAGGTGGAAGAGCCAGAGGAGGGAGAAGGAGGGAAGAAAAAGAGACATGGCACGGGTGGAAATATTGATTTTCTTGTCCTGGACAAAGCCACTCCACCTCATGCCAAAAAGAGTGCGGTCATCTGCAGTTCAATTTATATCCAGGACGATTCACTGTATATTAAGTACTCGACTGGATTCTTGTGCTAGGAAAGTTACAAGGATGAGCTACAAGGATTTCCAACTCTCAGGATGAGATCCAGGCAGACCCTTTGGGTCTCTGCTCAGATCTTGCCTTCTCAGTGCAGGTCACCCTCATTCACTGAGACCCCCTTTTCAATACTACAACCCCCCCCCCAGAATTCTGGACACCCCTTTCCTCCACTTCATCTTCTGTTTCCATAGTACAAACTTTCTGTTCACTTACTTCACCATGTTTATTACTTATTGTTCATCTACACTCACTCATCCCACCCCAGGATAGGAATCTGTGTGAATTCTATCCTATAATGGATTTCAAGAGCCTAGAACAGTGCACATCAAAAAATACTCCATATGGGGCCGGCGCCATGGCACAGCAGGTTAATCCTCTGCCTGGTGAGCCAGCACCCCATATGGGCACCAGTTCTAGCCCCAGCTGCTTCTCTTCCAATACAGCTCTCCGCTGTGGCCTGGAAAAGCAGTAGAAGATGGTTCAAGTCCTCGGACCCCAGCACCCATGTGAGAGACAGGGAAGAAGCACTTGGTTCCTGGCTTTGGATCAGAACAGCTCAAGCCATTGCGACATTGCAACAGCTCCCATTTGGGAAGTGAACCAATGGAAGGAAGACCTTTCTCTCTGTCTCTCCCTCTCACTGTCTGTAACTCTACCTCTCAAATGAGTAAATAAAATCTTTAAAAAAAATACACTCCATATAGTCACTGAGTGAATAAATCAAGGTTTCTTTCAGATCTCAAAGGCATCCTTTACTCCTTCCTAAAGATGCTGCTGGAATTATTGAGAACGTCTAACAAGTGTGAGAATCTCTCTGACAAATGCTTCCAGAAGTGAAGGCGGCAAACCACCCACGTGCTTCCAAGGATGTCCTTTCATCTCACTGATTTTATGAGGCAACTTCATTTCCACAAACCACTAAGCCATGGTTTTACTTCCCAGTTTGTCCCTTCATCATTGTGCAGCCAGGACATCCATCAGCATGGTCCAGGTGTTTAATTCCTGAGACTGATGAAGTATCTGTTCTTTCTTGTATAGAAGTACACCCATGGTGTAATGCAGAGAAATTATACATTGAGGATACATGCTATAAAAATTTCATCAATTCTTCTGTGTGATAATAAGCATGGCTTTCAAAGGTATGTTCTAGTCTTTAACACATTATACAGTTTAATCAATAACAGGTTCCCACAGTCTGACCCCTCATAGTACCACAACTATCTGCCCCTCCCCAGGAAACCCAGGTGGATACTGAACAAGAGACAGATCCTAATCCAAACACACTCATTGACCACTACGTATTCCAAATCACTCCTACTGAACATTTCTCCCATAGGCAACCCTGTGATCTGACACATCCCAGCCCGGTTGCAAGTTCTAGAGCATTCATCCAGAAACTGTTGCACGTACCCAGATGCTCATACTTTTAAATAAATAATCTGAAGTTCCTAGATATTAAAAGGCTCACTCAAGATCCCAAAATTGGAGGCCGGCATTGTGGTATAGGGAGTAAGGCCATCACCTGCAGTGCCAGCATCTCATATGAGTGCCAGTTCCATTCCCGGCTGCTCCACTTCCCAACCAGCTCCCTGCTAATGGCTTGGGAAAGCAGTGGAGACTGGCCCAAGTGCTTAGGTCCCGGCACTCATGTGGGAGACGCAGAAGAATCACCTGGATCCTGGCTTCAGATTGGCTCAACCCTGGCTGCTGCAGCCATCTGGGGAGTGAACCAACAGTTACCTCTCTCTCTCTCTCTCTCTCTCTCTCCTCTCTGTTACTCTCACTCTGATTTTAAAATAAACAAATAAGTAAATATTTATAAAAATCCCAAAATTTGTTAACAGCAGTAGGCTTCCAACGTTGCTGGAGGATATTCCATGTGTGGCCCCACAACTTAATGTTGCAACCAATCTTCCTTTTAATGTCTATTTTTGCAAAATAAAACAAGGTGGGACAGGGGGAGAGAAAGAGAGAAGTCTTTCATCTGCTAGTTCATTTCCCAAATACATGCAACCAACTGGGGCTGAGTCAGACTGAAGTAAGGAACTGGAATTCCACCTGGGTTTCCCACATGAGTGCCAGAGACCCAAGTACTTGAGCCATCACTTGCTGCCTCCCAAGGTGCACATTAGAATGCTGGACTAGAAGGGAAGCTGGGACTTGAATCCATACACTCTGATATGGGGTGCAGGCTTCCCAAGTGGCAAGGTAACAGGATGCATCACAACCTGCCCCTGCACCACTCTTTGATGTCCAGTTTCATTTTTTCCAGGGCTCGTCCTTTCATTTGGGATGGGGTTACTACTGAGATGAGTCACTCTAGGGAAAATAGTGTTCCTGCTGGCGAATGTCCCTTATTCACTGTTTTAACTGCTTAAAAAAAAAAACCTCTATAATATTTATCCCTAACTTAACTATCAAGAATAAACAAGTGCTCTTACTAACACAATCCACCATGCTTAGATCCTGTAGCCATAAAGATACACTTGCTCTGTGCACATGCTTTTCTATATCCAAAGGAGAAAGCACACGATGAGAAAAATAACTACAATGCTCTTCATTTAAAAAGTCTCATTAGGCTGGCACCACGGCTCACTTGGCTAATCCTCCTCTGGCGGCCCCAGCACCCCGGGATTCTAGTCCCGGTTGGGGCGCCGGTTCTGTCCTGGTTGCTCCTCTTCCAGTCCAGCTCTCTGCTGTGGCCCGGGAAGGCAATGGAGGATGGCCCGAGTGCTTGGGCCCTGCACCCACATGGGAGACCAGGAAAGCACCTGGCTCCTGGTTTCGGATCGACGCAGTGCGCCAGCCCTAGCGGCCATTTGGGGGGTGAACCAACGGAAGGAAGACCTTTCTCTCTGTCTCTCTCTCTCTCACTGTCTAATTCTGCCTGTCAAAAAAGTCTCATTAAAAACCAGGTTTTTCTGCTCCATCGCCCGGGAGTGATAACATTATCCATTGGGCTTGACCTAGCTATTGGAACTCTGAAGTCTTATACCAGTATCCACCAAAGCCAACTAAAATCCTTTCCTCTCACTACTTAACCCTGTCTTCTCTTCTCTCATATATATATGTGAGTTTTGGCCATGAAATAAACCACTCAAAATGTGGTGGCTTGAAATAATAGCCAGTCAGGTCATGATTCAGCAGGCCAGGAATTTGGGCTGGTTCAGCCGGATAGTTCTGGCATGGACTCAGCTGGGCTCACTTGTGTGTCTGAAGCCAGGAACTCAGCTCCTTGGTGTTGCCTCACTACCAGCTGGGGCAGGAGAGACAACTGAGCCGCTTGCCTCTCATGCTAGAAGATGCTATGTTTTGTCACATGAGGGTTTACAGTTTCGGGATCAGCAGAGTTTCACTGTGCAAGCTCTTCTGAAGTCTGGGACTGTTTCATGTCTGTCAGTGTCCATTGGCCAAAGCAAGTCACAAGTCCAGCTCAAGAGTTGAGACTTTTTTAAAGGTTTGTTCATTTATTTGAAGGGCAGAGTGACAGAGAGAGGAAGAGACAGAGAGAGAGAAAGAGAGAGAGAGAGATTCCATCCATTGGATCACTCCCCAAATGGCCACAAAGGCCAGAACTAACCCAAATCTAAGCCAGGAGCCAGCAACTCCATCTGGGTCTCCCATATAGGTTCCAGGAACCCAAGGACTTAGATCATCTTCCACTGCTTTCCTAGGCACATTAACAGTTGGAACCTGACTCAGAAGCTAAGCAGAAGGACATGAACCCCCATGTTGATGTGGAGTGCCACGGATGCAGCTGAACCACAATGCAAGACTTACTTTTTAAAAAGAGAAAGCTACAGAGGTGGACACTTGGCTCAGGGTTAAGCCACTGCTTGGGATACCCACATCCTATACAGAAGTGCCTGGGTTTGAGTCCCAGCTTGACTCTCCCTTCAGTTTCCTGCTAAGGTGCACCCTGGGAGGCAGTAGGTGATAGTCCAAGTCATTGGGTCCCTGTTACCCACAGTGAACTCCTGGCTTCTGGTTTTGACCTGGCCCAGTCTTGGCTGTTGAGGCCATTTGGGGAATGATAAGCAGGTGAGAGATCTATCTGTGACTCTATCTCTGCATGTCCTTTTTTAAAAAGAAAATATATAGAGTCTCATTGTAAGGTAAATTCAGGGAGGGAGAGAAATTGCTGCCATTTCTTGCAAGTCTCCATCAGGATGGTATTGTGAGATGTGTAAATGCTGATATAGGAACAAGATATGAGGTATTTAGTCATCACCAAATCATCTAGCCACACTTGATCTCAAGAGAATGTTAGTGCTGGGCCTGTGGTATACACATTCATTTATTCCACATGCATTAATTGAGCACCTCCTATGTTCCAGGCCACCTTCTAGGCACCTGTGATAAAACAAAAACAGACAACCACCCTGATCTTCTTTATCTTACGATCCAGTAGGGAGCAGACAGACAACAAATTAATGTGTAACAGATCTGAGGGAGAAGTGCTATAAAGAAGACACTTAAGGGTGTGGATAATAGCAAAAGTTTGGTGTTATTTTATTAAGAGGCCGGGGGACATTGGCTACGAATATGTTGGAGGCATACTCGAAGAATGAGTCATATGGGTGTCTACAGAGGAGCATTCCAAGCAGAAGACAGAGTAAACATGAAGCTCTGAGACAGGCTCATGTCAGCCCAGCTTCCCTGAGTAACAGAAAAGAGGACAATATAGTTGGTGGAAAGGGAGGGAGGTGAGAATAGAAGATGCAAGAGAAGTCTTCTTGGAAGTGGAAGCCATGATCAGAAGTCCAAGTTTAATCTAAGTAAGAAGGGGATTCTTGGCTGGCTTAGGATAGAGATGTGGCTGGACCTTTGGGCAAAGTATGCTCTGGGAGGCTAGGGCAGAAGCAGAACAGCAGCTGGGATTCTCCTGTGGTTCTGCTCACAATGGGTCTCTGGTCTTCAGAATGCATCTCAGCTACTGAGTGTACCACTCAGCGCTAGTTTGATCCACTGTGCAGGATTGCTGGTGAATTTGGCAGGAGGACAGCCCACTTATGGCACTCAGGGATGAGGGATTGAAGGAGAAGGAGAGGTGGAGCCACATAAAACTTGCTACCAAGCCCTTTGTCTCCTTCCTTCACTCCATGGACCATGGGAAGTCTGCTGGCCGGTGAGCTGGTGCTGGTGCTGGCGTTGATGAGAGAGAATTGGAAAGGAGCCACCTCCAGTTGACAGATGACAGACAGCTCAGCATAGTTGACCTTAATCACAGGGCAGGGCCAGATCCAGCCTCTGAAGAAGCATGGGCCTCTGATGAGTGAGACAATAGTTGGGGCTAAACCTCAGGGGGAATGAATCACCAGCCTAAAGGTAGGAGCCTGTGTCTGTTGGACTGCCTTTGGCAGGGAGTTACCAAAAGACATGTTCAAGACATGTCTACTTCTCCAGGTTCAAACTGTACTTCTCTTCCCTCTCTTCCAGGTCACTGAGCCTCTTTATCTAGTAGCTCAAGTCAAGTGAAACCCAAGGAGAAGCTGAGGACTTCCCATTCTCCTGCTGACTGGGGCCAACCAAATGGTTTTCTCTCTACTCTCCCAGTTCCCCCACCCTCTACAAGGTTTCTTTTTCTCTCCCACTGTCTCCATTTCTAACAAAGGGGACCCTGAACCCAATTGCAGTCTCCAGATACAAGACAAATTTCCCTAACAGGAGGGGCAGTGATGGGCCACAAGATGGACCACCTCTTCCATCCTCTTTTCCATGTGTGACATGCAGGTACTTGGCCCTAGGCAGGGGTGGGCAGTTCAGGTTTCAAAGGCAGACTAAGTTTGGTCAAGAATATATGCCTGGGAAGCCGGCGCCGTGGTTCAATAGGCTAATCCTCCACCTTGCGGCGCCGGCACACCGGGTTCTAGTCCCGGTTGGGGCGCCGGATTCTGTCCCGGTTGCCCCTCTTCCAGGCCAGCTCTCTGCTGTGGCCAGGGAGTGCAGTGGAGGATGGCCCAGGTGCTTGGGCCCTGCACCCCATGGGAGACCAGGAAAAGCACCTGGCTCCTGGCTCCTGCCAGGATCAGCGCGGTGCGCCGGCTGCAGCGGCGGCCATTGGAGGGTGAACCAACGGCAAAGGAAGACCTTTCTCTCTCTGTCTCTCTCTCTCACTGTCCACTCTGCCTGTCAAAAAAAAAAAAAAAAAAAAAAAAAAGAATATATGCCTGGGAGACTGAGAATCTTAACTTGAACCCTACCTATACCACTTATTAGCAATGTAACCTTGGGCAAATTATTTATCACTAAGCCTCAGCAATACATTCCTAAAATTGTAATAGTAGTACTTATCCCATAGAGTTGTCAGGTGGATAAAATGAGAAATGACATATAATGTGCTTTTGCCATGGTGTCTGACATATGGTAAGGAATGAGAGATATTATTGTTACCATTACCATTCTTTTATGAAGGAGGAAGGCTGGTACTCGGCTACTTGTGTATATAATACAAGAAACGAGGTGTTGCACAGACAGAGAATATCAGCTAGCAAGTACAAGCAGCATCAAAGTGAGTTTTCTGGTTGGGGAGGGGGTTAGTGAGGTTGACTTCTCCTTGTTAAATTCATTTTAAAATAATATAAAAGCTTACGTGGTGCTGTGATACCAAACATCATCCCAACAACCACAGCCTTTCTGTGCCTGCCCTGTAGAAACCCATGAACCCAGAATGGGCAGGGGTAGCAGGTGGCATTGGAAGAAGCTTCACAAGCTCCCACTGCGGTGACTCAGGCCGTCTTATCCCGTCCCCTTGCAGCCTTCTCTGATTCTCCCCAGGTGAGCAGAAATGCCACCACTCATTAAAGCAAATGTCTCGGGCTCCTTTTAAGATACAGCTTACAAAATGATCCTCCACGATTTGCCTCTGATGGTCAAATTAGACAGTCTGAAGCTTAAAATAAAAAGCCAAAAGGACATGAGGGCAGAAAACTAAAGAAATAAGGAAGTCATGACGCTGAGTTCAGGGACATTTGTCTTCCTGAGGCCTCCTTTACTGTAATTCACGCTGCTGGGGGGAAACTCTGAAAGAAGCTATCAGGCTACCTAGCTTCCAGTCCAGCTCCTCCTGCTAGATGTTGGGGGCTGTAGGCTTCCGGTTCCCTCATCCTTAAAAAGCGAAAGTATGGGCAGGTGCATGGCTTAGCAATTAAGATGTCTGCATCCCATATTAAGAGTACCAGTGCTCAGTCAGTACCCACTCTGCCTCCTGATTTGAGCTTTCTGTTATTGTAGACCCTGAGACGCAACAAGTGAGAGCTCCAGTAATTAAGTTCCTGTTACCCTTGCAAGAGACATAAATTGAGTTCCCAGCTCCCTGCTTTGGCCCAGCCCAGCCTCAGCCAGGTTGGAACCAGAGGATAAAAGAACTCTCTCGCTCTCTTTCTCCATGCCTCTCAATCTTGTCTAAAAAAGAGAAAATATTTTTGTTGTCAACATTTGTCAAGTTGGACTTGCAACGATCTGTTCTAGACCCACCTGGGGAGATTGTTTAGCTATGCAGAACGTCAGACCCACGGACACTATGTGGTGTTGGATACCATGGTATCTGTGTTTGTAAGAATTTTCACAGCCAAGTTTGAGAACCACCAGCCTAGGAGATTTCTGAGACACATAACTGCTCTCATTCTAACTAGCCATGCTCCTCACCCAGAGGAAGGCATTAATGAGATTTGTTTCTCCTGTCGGGGTATTTGCAAGCTAAACGAGGTCCCTCCATGTCAGCAATAGGAGGCATAATTGTAAATGTAGCTATCATCAAAGGCATCCTTAGCAGCCACAGATCTGTCTCCCTGCTGTTCTGTCCTAGCCATGACGTCCCCTGGGCCACAGCTCTAACCCACAAACACTTGGCCAGCTCCGGCAGCCACTGTTGCCAACATAACTCTAGACCAGCTCTTAATAAACGCTGACCACACACACACAGCTAAGGTTCATGGGTGGCTGTCTGTTTCAGTCCCTAGCATGTATTATTTTCCTAACCATCCAAACAATCCTGTGAAGTACGTACCATTTTGTCCTCCATTTGACCATGACAAGAAGATTCAGTTATGTGTCCACAATCACCCAACCAAAAAGAGGAGAAGCCAGAACCTGAACCTTCGTCCCAAGAGCAGGTACTTTTATATTCCCATACATCACCTAATCTCTCTCCAGTGGGGAAATTTTAGACCTCAGTTTAGACAGAGAGTTTTACAGGGTCACTCATCTCTAACTTCATCTGTGAGACAAGGAGAGTTGAATTCACAGGTCTCAATGGCCTTACAAGTCATTGCAATGGAACAAAATGGGGGCCTCTCCTTCCCCGGGGCTAGTGGATCTCTGTGAATGTTCTGGAAAATGCAGAGTGTCCTGGGAGCAGAAGGCACAGAGAACCCCTGGTGTCTCGATGGCCTGTAGCCATCAAGACAGGCCCACAACCAGCAGAACTGCTCTGTGCAGGGCAGGGAGAGACACTCATGCAGTAAGTAGATTCAGCACTTTAGTCAGGAGATCTGATAGAGCGACTGAGAATCCAGAGGCTCACCAGCCCCTCTCTCGGTACCCACAGACCAACCATTCCTTCAACGTTATCTACACCAGAATAACACAAAACACACACCAGAATGGCATTCAGTGTCATCCCGCTCTCTACCTGAGCTGCGTTCAATGTGTTTCAATCAGTTATACAGAGAATTCAGAACAAAGCAAAGTTCAGCCACAGTTGTGTAAACCTGATGTATGTGGCTAACCGGAGCATGAAAGATTGTAACTGCCTAAACAAAGACAGGATGAAACTGTGCTCCATCTCTGAGCCTGTACCCAGTAATGCTTCTATTAATCACCATTATCATTAGAGTTACCCTTCTCAGCATCACATAATCAATTCAGCAACTGTTTCCCTTGGTGATGTCTCCTTATTACGAGATGGTATTAATGGTATCCGAGCTGATTTTCTGCTCCTATTGCTGAACAGCTGTGTGGGAGTAAATATCCCTCCGTGCAACACCAGCTCAGGCTGCCGGGGCTCAGGAAATCGATCCAGATGTGAACAGCAGGATCCGAGGGCAGCTGCCATGTGGAATACAATAGGGTCCTGCTAAACACAGGGATCCAAGGCGGACATTTGGCTTAGTGGTTTAGAAGCCCGTGTCCCACATGGGGATGCCTGGGTTAGATACTTGCCTCTGGCGCCTCACTCCAGCTTCCAGCTAATGCAGACCCCAAACAGCAGTGGTGATAGTCCAGGTAATTGAATTTCTGCCACTCGTGTGGGAAACCTGGATTGAGTTCCCAACTTCTGATTTCAGGCTTCGCTCAGCCTCACCCATTGTGGTTATTTGGGGGAGTGAACCAGTCAATGGGAATTCTCTCTCTTGCTCTGTCTCTCTCGCTCTCTCTCTTCCTGTCCCTCTTTCTCTCTCTCTCCTTTTTCTCTATGCTTCTCACATAAATATATAAAATTTTGAATAAATAAACAGTCTCAAAGATGAGCAGTTTTAAACATTCTGAGACATCTTTCAGACACAATCAGTCATCTAGGAGTTAAACACTTGAGTTGTGCTTTTTTGGTTGCTCTATCTAGGTCAGAAACATCCATTGAACAAACTTTTGTCTGGCTCTCTCTCAAAACAAACAAACAAACAAAAAAATCCAACCACTACCAAGAGAATGAGCACAAAGATTCCCCAAACATCTGATTAAAAACTATAACTATCCTAAATTTCTATTGTGGTTATTGGAGAACAAAGCTGTCTCAGCACTTTGATTTTTTTTTTAAGTACATTTCAAAGCACTTTAGTTTGTGACTTCTGCAAATTAGAGCTCTCACACTTTTTTCCCCAGACAGACAGAGGCAATTACATTCCAAAGCAACAGCTATTTCTGTCCCTCCCTTTAGTCTCCAACTGGCTGGAGAAAGTGCCAGTAGACCTGTTGATTTGTATCTCTTTTAGTTGCTTTTTATCAGTTCCACCGCCTCTGGGCATTACAAACTGTGTTTATTTTAGTTGATTTTGTTTTAAAGACAGCACTGAGTTAAGACTCAGGACTCTCTTTTTTTCTTTTTTTTTTTAAGCTTTATTTTAGAAAGGCAAAGTTGGGGGTGAGGGATGAAGAGAGAGGGAGGGAGGGAGGGAGGGAGAGAGAGAGAGAGAGAGAGATCTTCCCTCTGCTGGTTCACTCCTCAAGTAGCTACCACGGCCAGAGCTAGGCCAGGCTGAAGTCCAGAGCCTATTAGCAGGGAGCGGGATGGGAAGTGGAGCAGCTGCGACTTGCACCTGTGTTCTTATGGGATACCAGGGTCAGAGGCAGTGGCCCAACCAGCTGCACCACAACACCAGCCTCTGTCCTTTTTTTAACTACTGTTTGTTGAGGGGTCACTGCAGAGATTACCCAGGTTACTGTTTCTTTACCTATTAAAATGGGGATAAAGGTTGGTCTTCCTCTGCTCCTGAGATGAGTAGCACTGAGGTACATAGCAGAGGCACTTGGGCTGTGAGCAACACCATGAGCTTTTGTAGGCACACAATGAGGGTGTGTAAGGGAGGAAGCACTGAGGGAGGTCATCTGCCATGCCACCAGGAATTTCAGCAAAGTGTCCTGGAGCCCACTATACCCCAGTGAAGAATTAAGGAAGTGCATCAACCAACTTTTTGTCACTATAACAAAATACCTATGAGAAGCTACTTCGAAGGAAGGAGGTTAATTTTGTCTCATAGTTTTGAAGGTTCCCGGGCTGAGACGAAATGACCCCATGGTCCAGCATTTGATGATGGCATTGAGACACAGGGACAGTGACAGAGAGATCTTCCACCCCTTGGTTCACTCCACAAATGTCTACAACAGCCGGGACTGGGTCAAGCCAAAACCAGAACCCCAAAACTTAATCTGGGTCTCCCATGTCGCAGGAGCCCAAGTACCTGGACCATCATATGCTGCCTCCCGAGGTGCACACCAGCAGAAAGCTGAAATCAGGAATAGAAGCAGGACTCAAAACAATGGGCTCTGATACAGGATGTGCCTGTTTCAAGTGGCATCTTAATCATTGTGCTGAGAGCCTACTCCTGATGACAACATTTCCGCTGAGTCCTAAGATAACAGAAAGCACCACAAAGCAAACGGAAGTGTAGAGCACAGTGGGGAAAAATCACAAAGCAAGCCAGGAAGCAGAGAGAGTGCTGGGCCAGCAGGCTTTTATCACTCAGCCTCTCACAAGAACTACCTTCCAAGGGCACACCCCCTAGTGACCAAAGAAGGACCTCCCCCCCACCTCCTGAGCAACATAATTAGAGTAAATTTACATTCTCTTGGTGATTTATTTATGACTTTGGAGATTAAATGTTTGCATGAGTTTGGAAGCCAAGTCTTGTTCCAACCATTGAAGGCAGGCAGTAAAGCTGTGCTCAGAGATTTTTTTCCATATGAATGCAATTTGCTTCAAAGGTACAGCAATGAAAAGTTGTACCCAATCTAAATACTGTCATCGTAAGATGTGTTAGGCAAATATTGGTGCATCCCTACATTTAAATATTATGGAGTCATTGAATTAAGGGTTTCAAAGATTTTACAATGTTATTGGAGAAGTTTCAAGCTAAGGTTTGGTTCTGTTTGGTTTGTTAGATTTGGATATTTGGAAAAAAGTAAGATTAGAAATCATTCAATCCAAATTTTTCCAAAATTTTACACATCCACACATAGACGTAATCATCCTGTGTGTCTAAAACATGTGGGTGTGTTTAGAAGCAGGGAGATTAAGAGAAAGATTAAAAGGAGAGAAAAGGAATGAGAGAAATACATCAAAAATGTGAGCAATTGCTTTTTACTTGATGGGCTATTGGGTGATTTATATTCCTCTATGTTTGTCTACATTCTCCAATTTTTTAATAAGAACATTTGTTACTTTTATAATCAAGAAAAATGGATATTATTTAAAAAGCTAATTTGTATGTGAAACTATTAAAATTTCATTTGAAAATAGTTTTATCATGAAGGAAATGCCTATAAAATGAAACTGGTATAAATTCTTATGACTGCAACTCTGTACGAATGTGATAAATGAAAGAAGGTAAATATACTCAAATAGTAACATTAGTTATTTCTGAATGACAGGATTGAGGTGCTTTTTAATTTTTTTCCTGAAACGTTTCTGAATTAGAACAGACCAAACAACAAAATATTTTTTTAAGAGCTAAAAAAAAAAAAAATAGGGGCCGGCGCCGCGGCTCACTAGGCTAATCCTCCGCCTAGCAGTGCCGGCACACCGGGTTCTAGTCCCGGTTGGGGCGCCGGATTCTGTCCCAGTTGCCCCTCTTCCAGGCCAGCTCTCTGCTGTGGCCCGGGAGTGCAGTGGAGGATGGCCCAATGCTTGGGCCCTGCACCCCATGGGAGACCAGGAAAAGCACCTGGCTCCTGGCTCCTGCCATCGGATCAGCGCAGGGCGCCGGCCGCAGCGCGCCAGCCGCGGCGGCCATTGGAGGGTGAACCAACGGCAAAAGGAAGACCTTTCTCTCTGTCTCTCTCTCTCACTGTCCACTCTGCCTGTCAAAAAAAAAAAAATAGGAACACTCATATGGACAAAAATGGACTTTTAAAAAAATTTCAATACAGTTTGTCTATGCAGTTATATGAAGTCCCTCCTCATAGATATAATACGTATATTCTAATACATGAGATGGGGGAACATCTTTCTGTATAATGCCACAAGGCCAAACAAAATAATTCTGTAGTCCTAAAGAATAACCAGAGCTAACAGTGACCCAAACACCCATCCCACAAGCCTGCCCCTCCATTCACCCTTCATGCCTGGGAAATGCAGGCTGGCACCCCTCTGCTTCACAGATGAGAGAAACTAGTTGAGATCAACAAATAAGAACTGGATTGCTCAGAAGTGTTGCTCAAGATCCATCACCAATGATTCCCGTCTCTTAATATTTCTTCATACAAATGGGGTGGAAAGTCACACTGTGATTAATTAAACACATGATTCCAGATGAGACAAACACCACTTCTTGGCTGTGAGAAATGGTGCAGAGTGGAACAAACATTTCAAGAAATAAAATTTTTTTAAATAATTAAATCCTGAGGATGGTGAATCATTTCCCACACATTGCACTAGTTTTTCCAACCTGTAATCCGTGCCATATAACCACATACATTTGTTTTTTTGTTTGTTTGTTTGTTTGTTTTTGACAGGCAGAGTGGATAGTGAGAGAGAGAGAGAGTCTTCCTTTTGCCGTTGGTTCATCCTCCAATGGCCGCCGCGGCCAGCGTGCTGTAGCCAGCGCACCGCGCCGATCCAAAGGCAGAAGCCAGGTGCTTCTCCTGGTCTCCCATGGGGTGCAGGGCCCAAGCACTTGGGCCATCCTCCACTGCACTTCCTGGCCACAGCAGAGAGCTGGCCTGGAAGAGGGGCAACCAGAACAGAATCCGGTGCCCCAACCAGGACTAGAACCCGGTGTGCCAGTTCCCCAAGGCGGAGGATTAGCCTAGTGAGCCGCGGCGCCGGCCATACATTTGTATCTAAATAGCAAACTTTAGAAAATTGAATTTTAACTTAAATAAGCATTTTGACCCTATTTTGCAGCACAGAAATGTGGGCAATTAAAAAAAATAAAGTCTTCAGGTTTCACCCACATCCTGCCTGTAACCTGTAACAAAGGATTTGGACTCACTCATTTCCTGTCTTCCCAACCCCAGCTCAGTGCGTGCCTTGCTCTTTGCGGACTTGGTGTCTCCCTGTCTTTCTGAGCACAGAAAAGACTGATCACTCCATATGCGACTGGAGTTGCTTTCTACCCAAAGCATATGTGTTTAATCAACTTTAATACCCCTGCAGTCCAGAGGAAGTGAAAAACTCGGGGCTGGGAATAATTATCATTTCCATTTCATTAGCAAGGTGTCCTGGTGTGCCAGAGGGGCGGGGCTCTCCCCATCACTCTGCTAAGGGCTGCTGGCAGCTTAGAGAGCCGTCCACAATGAAACTCTCACTTTTCCAACTCTCTCTCACTGTCTGCTTACCCCTCCCTAAGCTTCTCCCCTTACCTTGAGGTCGCAGCATCTACGGTGATGAATGAAGAAAGTGGCTGATCTTTCTTCTCTTCTTCAAGGTGTCTTTAACATTACTCTTCATTCACAGAGAAGAATGCAAATCTGTTGCATGTACAAGCCAGTGGAAAGTTCGTGGGTTGCAGGCCATGTGGATAAGGAAGTCCCCAGAGAACACCAGGAACGCCATCAGCCCGACCAGCCAATCATGCTTGTGATAGAAAGGCTGGGTGCTCTGGGCCCACGTTGCTCTCCCTCTAGGGAAACCATTTTCTGGAGTGCCCCAGACAACTGCAGAAGGCAGTAAGGGGGACCAGCGCTGTGGCGTAGTGGGTAAAGCCACTGCCTGCAGTGCTGGCATCCCACATGGGTGCTGGTTTGAGTCCTGGTTGCTCCACTTCCCATCCAGCTCCCTGCTAATGTGCCTGGGAAAACAGTAGAAGATGGTGCAAGTGCTTGGGATCCTGCTACCACATGGGAGACCCAGAAGAAGCTCCGGCTCCTGGCTTCGTATCAGTTAGGGCCATTTGGGGAGTGAACCAGCAGATGGAAGATCTCTCTCTCTCTCTCTCTCTGTCTCTCTGTATCTCTCCCTGCATCTCTAACTCTGCCTTTCAAATAAATCCTAAAAAAAGGCGCTGAGGACCTGAGTTGCTGTCTGGGATCGCTTCTAACCAAGCAAACTATGCAAGCGATGACTTCTCTGAGTCTAGCTTTCCCCTTTTTAGAAATTCCCGCTCCTGACATGGTTGTGAAGAGCAACGGACACGTTTGTGAAGACACTTTGTACACCAGGAAGCACTAGAATGATAACTAGGAATTAGCATAAAGCAGTATTGAAGTTGCCAAAAGCTAAAATTTCCCAAACTATGTGTGATGGGAGAAAATGCACCCTTTCTTATGCTATAAATGAACAGAAATAAAATGTGCCCTTGATCAATACATATCAAAAAGTCTTCAAAGTCTAAATACCCTTGGACCTCAAAATCTCACTGTTGTGCTATAATTTAATTTTCACTCACAACATATCAGAATAAAAATGAACAAGAATTACTTTGTCCAAAAGTCTTTTCCTGTCCTTCAAATGTCATGGTATCACCCAATCCAATACTTGTTGTAGTAATTCCCACTTTGAGGATGCTGCCAATGACATCTGGGTTCTCCTAATCTTACAAAAAATTAAGAAATGACATGATTTTTAAAGTTACCTATGATTTTTTCATTCACACATATGTATAATGATCAGTAAAATGATCATATGCAAATGTGTGTATACATGTACACAGAAAATGTAATAGCAAGAGAGTAAAGGCTGGATATGGCAATAGAATGAATTTTGTCTTTTCAATTTGGAAAGTTGTAGTTTTGAATTTGCTTTGCAAAAAGCACATTTGTTTTTGCTTTTTTTAATTATTTATTTATTTATTTGAAAGGCAGAGTTACAGAGAGGCAGAGGCAGAGAGAGGTCTTCCATCCAGTGGTTTACTCCCCAGTGGGCCACAAAGGCTAGAGCTGCACCGATCCGAAGCCAGGAGCCAGGAGCTTCTTTTGGGTCTCCCATGCGCATGCAGAGACCCAAGGACTTGGGTCATCTCCCACTGATTTCCCAGGCCATACGGGAGAGCTGGATCTGAAGTGGAGCAGCTGGGACTCGAATCAATGCCCATATGGGATGCCAGCACTGCAGGCAGTGGCTTTACACGCTATGCCTCAGCAGCAACCCTTGTGTTGTTTTTTGTTTGTTTGCTTGTTTGTTTTTGACAGGCAGAGTGGACAGTGAGAGAGAGAGACAGAGAGAAAGGTCTTCCTTTTTTTTTCCCGTTGGTTCACCCCGCAATGGCCACTGCAGCTGGTGCACCGCGCTGATCCGAAGGCAGGAGCCAGGTGCTTCTCCTGGTCTCCCATGCAGGTGCAGGGCCCAAGCACTTGGGCCATCCTCCACTGCCTTCCCGGGTCACAGCAGAGAGCTGGCCTGGAAGAGGGGAAACCGGAACAGAATCCGGTGCCCTGACCCGGACTAGAACCCGATGTGCCGGCGCTGCAAGGCAGAGGATTAGCCTACTGAGCCGCGATGCTGGCCATCCCCTTGTGTTGTTTTAAAAAGCCGCTTTTGGGGTCCAGAATTGCGGTGTAGCAGGTAAAGCTGCTGACGGCAATGCCAGCATCCCAGATGGGCACTGTTTCAAGTCCTGGCTGCTCCATCTCCGATCCAGCTCCCTGCTGATGTTCCTGGGAAAGCAGCAGAAGATGTCCCAAGTTCTTAGGCCCCTGAACCCACATGGGAGACCCAGAAACAGATCCCAGCTCCTAGCTGCAGTCTGGCCCAGACCTAGCCCTTGCAGCCATTTAGAGAGTGAACCAGCAAATAGATGTCTCTCTTTCTCTCTCTCTCTCTCTCTCTCTCTAACTGCTGCTTTCAAATAAATAAAATAAATCTCTTTAAAAATCATATAAAAAGTAAATTAGATTGTAATTTGATAACTTTAAAAAGTCACTTTTAATTTAAAATATACTATAAATCATTGCAAGATTAATAATCCATGTAATACTAACAACAACCACTAGGATGTGAGTGGGAGTGATATAGGAGTGATACAGGGAGTGCATTTTGGTACAAGAAAATAGTAGGAGTCAAGGTTTAACGTTCAGAAAGAGAATAACATATCTATCATAAAACAGAGGAAAAGTTCTGATAGAGTAGTTATGATAATAACATCGATATAAAGGATAGAAGCAGAACAGAGACAAACTTTAAACAAGCTTTACTTTATCCTATCAGCCACATTGGCAGTTGTTGAGCCCAAATGATCAATTTTTAAGTCTTTGTGGCTGATCTACTTGAAAGTTACAGTAGGATGCGAGCGATGTAGGGACATAAGAGTAAAATACAGGAGCCAGTGCTGTGGCATAGTAGGTAAACCCACTGCGTGCAGTGCCAGTATCCCATATGGATGCCAGTTCAAGTCCCGGCTGTTCCACTTCCAATCCAGCTCTCCGCTATGGCCTGGGAAAGCAGTGGAAGATGGTCCAAGTGCTTGGGCCCCTGCTCCTGTGTGGGAGACTGGGATGAAGCTCCTGGCTCCTGACTTCAGATAAGAGCAGCTCCAGCCATTGTGTTCAATTAGAGAGTGAACCAGCAGATGGAAGACCTCGCTCTCTCCCTTTCAAATAAATAAATAAATCTTTAGAAAGAGAAGGGGAGGGGAGGGCAGGGGAGGGGAGGGGAGGGGAGGGGAGGGGATGGTGCAGACCAGTGGCTCCAAGACCTGACAGAGCACCAGCAACATTCATGTGAGTTTCATATAGATAGATAGATAGATAGATAGATAGATAGATAGATAAAGATTTATTTATTAATTGTGAAAGACAGAGTTACACAGAGAGGGACAGAGAGAGACAGACCTAACATCCACTGGTTCACTTTCCAAATGGCCACAGAGACCAGCACTTGGCCAGGCTAAATCCAGGAGCTTCATTAGGGTCTCCTATGTCAGTGGCAGGGGCCCATGCACTTAGGCCGTCTTCTGCTGCTTTTCCCAGGCCATTAGCAGGAAGCTGGATTGGAAGTAGAGCTGCCGGGACAGGAACCAACACCTATATGGGATGCGCTGTCACAGGCAGCTGCTTCACTGGCTTTGGTACATCTCTGGTCCCCAACGTGACTTTATAAAATGCATATTGCCATGTCCTACCTCAGATCCCTCCCAATCAGAACCACTGAAGATGAGTCCAGAAATCTACACGCCCCTAGGTGATTCTGGGCAGCCAGTCTGGCCTATTCTGTATATCCCAAACTGGAAACTTCTAATTTGGCTGGTTTCTGCACATGCACCTTGGCACTATTGCTGAAATCCTCCTCTCCTCCCCATCTTCACCCATTTTTTTTTTTTTTTTGACAGGCAGAGTGGACAGTGAGAGAGAGAGACAGAGAGAAAGGTCTTCCTTTGCCGTTGGTTCACCCTCCAATGGCCGCCGCAGCCAGCGCGCTGTGGCTGGCGCATTGCACTGATCCGAAGCCAGGAGCCAGGTGCTTTTCCTGGTCTCCCATGGGGTGCAGGGCCCAAGCACCTGGGCCATCCTCCACTGCACTCCCTGGCCACAGCAGAGAGCTGGCCTGGAAGAGGGGCAACCGGGACAGAATCCGGCGCCCCGACCGGGACTAGAACGCGGTGTGCCAGCACCGCAAGGCGGAGGATTAGCCTATTGAGCCACGGTGCCGGCCCATCTTCACCCATTGTAGCTACAGATTCCTACCCCTCACTTGCAAACTGCCATGGAGAGGCAGCACTTTGGGTGAACACAGTATTGCTTCAGGTATCAGTGAAACGAGGGAAAACTCAAATTTTCAGTTCACAAAACAACCACCATGCTGGCTGCCTCTTTGCTGGGTGGAGGAAGAAAATGCATTAGCAGGGAGCTGGATTGGAAGTGGAGCAGCCAGGTATTGATCCGGTGCCCACGTGGGATGCCAGCCTCGCAGGTAGCAGCTTTACCTGCTACAACACAATGCTGGCCCATTGACAAACACATTTCTACCTGAAATAAGAAAGTCTTTCCAAAATCCTCATAGTTCACATTTGCATAGTGCCATGAAGAAATGACAGTCTAAAGATAAAGATCTCAAGTTGATTCCCTGCTGGCTGGCTGCAGTCCTTGGACATGTTTTGTTTGGTCACCACACAGTTTTTTTTAAATTGTGCTAATATCTTAAAATGCCATGTAAACACCCAGATTTCTGGTGTGTCTCCTGGAAGTCAGGAGACCTGGGGTCCCTGGGCTCCCTCCTGCTGGCTTCAGTTGTCTGAGCTGAATAGACTCTTTCTCTGCTAGGCAAGTCATGTGTTCTCCAATTTATCGCGTCTCCCGCCCCTCCAGATGGCCTCGTATGAAGCTTGTTAACTTCTCGGTCCCTGAGGCATCTGAGTTGGCCGCCCGTGCTAAACAAGGGGAGCTCTGTACAAATCAATACACAGGATTGGAAAAATATCCTGAGCAGACCAAAAAACATGGGGTGTTAAACCTAAGAGATGTTTTAGAACAAAGAGGAAACTAAGCCCACAAAGAAAAGCAGCAGGGACTAAAAGACATGAAACCTACGGTTAGGAAATTTAGATCTAATCCCAGCTTTGCCATTGAGCTGGAATGCGTCCACCCATGGCACAGAATGTCTCTGTGCACTGTGTCCTCACCGGGGACCTGAGGGAAGGAAGCAGATGTCAGGATATCCTAGGAGTCAGATAGCAGTCAGCAAGCCACAACTCCGGGTCACACCTAGCCTGCAGGCTGGTTTTGCATTGCCCACTAACTAGATATTGTATTTACAGTTTTACATGGTTCTGGAGGGAAAAAAATCAAATGAAAAGCAGTATTTAGTGATATAGGAGAAGTGTATGAAATCCTAATTTCAGCAACCATAAATAAGGTTTCCTTGTAACACAGCCATTTACATATTGTCTCTGAGTCTTCAGAGATACAACAGCAAAGCTGAGTAGCTACAACATGCTAGAGGGCCCATAAGCCAAAAACATTAGCTAAGACATCCTAATAAGATGCTCGCTTATGTTTATATTAAACCTTCTTTCTAAGATAATTTGAAGACTCCAGGAGATTATTCCAGTATCCTGCATCCCCCTGCCCATATGCACTTTCATTTTCCACAGTTTCAGTTACCCATGATCAACTGCAGTCCACAAACTTTCAGCGGAAACCTCCAGAAGTAAACAAATTATACAACATCAACCTGAGTTGTGTGATGAACTCTTGCACCATCCACTGCATCCCATCCAGAAACTGAATTATCCCCTTGTTCAGTGTATTCATGCTGTATTTCCTACCCTACCACTAGTCACTTAATATTTACCTTAGGGGCCAGCTCTGTGGCATAGCTGGTAAAGCCGCCATCTATAGCACCGGCATCCTGTATGGGCGCTGGTTAGAGTCCCGGCTGCTCCGCTTCCAATCCAGCTCTCTGCTATGGCCTGGGAAAGCAGTAGAAGATGGCTCAAGTCCTTGTGTCCCTGCACTGATGTGGGAGACACAGAAGAAGCTGCTGACTCCTGGGTCCTGGCTTTGGATCAGCTCAGCTCCGGCCACTGTGGCCATTTGGGGAGTGAACCAGCAGATGGAAGACACCTCTCTCTCTCTCATTCTGCCTCTCTGTAACTCTGCCTTTTAAATAAATAAATATTTTTTTTAATCTGCCTTGATTATCAGATAAACTGACAGGAAATTTGAGTGTTTGTGTTTATGTAGCATTTATTTTATTTCATGTCCCCAAAACACAAGAGTCGTGATGCTGTCAATTCGTATGTGCCAAAGAGAAGCCATCAAAGTGCATTTTATAGATGAAAAGGTTAACATTCCTGACTTAAAATGGAAAGAAAAAGAATCATCGGTTGAGATCGCTAAGATCTACAGTAAGAACAAATTTCTATCCATGAAATTTTGATGAAGTTTTGCTAAAGTTTTGCTGCCCTAGCTCAACCTGCAAAAGTGATAGCTACAGTGCATGATAAGGCCTTGTTTAATATGCAAAAGGCATTAAATGTGTATATGTGTGTTAGGAATAAAACAGTATGTATATATAATAAATGTATATATTTATGTATAAATATAAAACACACACACACACATATATATATATGGTTGGATATTACCTGTGATTTCAGGCATTCACTGTGGGGTGGGGTGTCTTGGAATGTATCCTACTCAGAAGGAGGACTGTTTGACAAGCATTGACACATGCCTTTTTGCCATGGAAATAATAATAGTGACGACCATTTATGGAACACATATTATGTTCAGGGCACTTCCTGTGTGTTATCTCATTAAAAGTCTCTGCATGCTTTTGGTAGGTTTCATCATCCCCTTTTATAAGTAAACCAAAGGATAGGAAATTTAAGTAATATCCCCAAAATCAAACAGCTTGTAAATGACCAAGTACTAGCTAGGTCTGCCTGACTGCAAAACCCTATTCATCATTAATGCCATTGTTTATGAATCTAAAGCCCATTCCCATGGAAGGTGGCCTCAAGATAAGCTGAGAATTGTATCAGTCTCCACTGCATCCCAGATTATCTTTTCTCACCAATACCAGCCTGCCCCTAATTCTAAAACTCTTACATATAGTAGATTCACTTGATTTATTTCCCCCTAAATCTCAACTTTCTCCAACAGAAATATCGCCACAGAAGCTGAGGATGCCCCATGCGCCTCAATTTGTTGCCAAGGTGTTCAGTCCTCATGAAATATAACCCAGCAGCCACTGAGATGTGCCAACTAGGGGTGGGTTTAATAGTGCTTTGCACTTTCTGCATGTTTGCCATTCTTCCTGATGGCATTCATCTTCATCTTTAATGCTGTCTCTTTCATCTTGGCAGTATTTTCTCACTTGTTTAGTTACATCAAATGTTCTGGAGTGAAGAGAAACTCATTAAGCACTGCACTTGTGCCTTGAAGCAATAAATATAGCCATGAATAAAAGAAAGGGAGAAGCAGAAAGAAAAAGAGTTAAAGTAGAGCAGTGGTGAAGACGAGGCTGCCAGGAGCAGATGCAGACAAGACACAGACATCCCATGGAATAGGAAGACAGACGAACACAGGGAACAAAGAAAGGGGAAAAAATTACAGCCAATGAGACAAACAAGGAGAGGCATGAGAGAACAACGACAGAAGACAGAGAAGAGGGATCGTCACTTTTCCCAGAGGAGGAAGAAAGTAGCCAGCCATCCCCTTTCCTTAATCCTCGTCCCACCAGGAACAATCTGCAGCAATTCCAATTTGAATCCAAATAATGTCTGTGATTTGGGACTCACTGGTAAACTAGCTCTGACTCCCTAATCCCAGTACCGGATGGTTTGGGGTGTTGGGATTTGGAGTTAATTAATTCAGCCACCTGTAACATTCACTCAGATGTTGCTACCTTTTCATCTCCGTTATCTGCAGATGCTGAGTAATTGCTCTTCCCACCCCTTCCTTGCAGAGTTCTTGGAAGCTGTTACTTATTCTTCTGAAGCTGCCTCTTTGGCCCTGTCCTCCCTTATTTCGAAGTGCAGATCTTTAACCTTGACTAGGAATTGCAGACAGAGTGCATAGTTTTCTATCACCCTTACCTACCTGTTGGTTGCGCTGGATGCCCGCTTTCCTTGTTAGAGAAAACAGAAAGAAAAGCTTATACCAAGGGACTTCAGAAAATTACTGGAAAAACTGAATCAAAAGATGTTTATTTTGGTGCCAAAAAGATTGAAATCTAGACATTATTTTTTCATAATATATATTTTCATCAACACTTAAAGATCTTTGTATGCATGGACTTCAAAATTATTTTGCAGGAGGGTATGCATTTATTTTAGTAGTTCAAACACTCACAGTCACCACTGGAGTACATGGGTTCCATACCTGGCTCTGGTTCCGAATTCCAGCTTCTTGCTAATGCAGACCTTGGGAGGCAGCAAGTAATGGCTCAGAAAATCGGGTCCCCATCACCTACATGAGGGACCTGAATTGAGTTTCTGGGTCCCAGCTTTGGCCCTGGAGTCCAGCACCAGTCACTGAGGGCATTTGGGGAGTAACCAATGCATAACAGCTTGCTCTCTCTCTCTTCCTCTCTCTCTCTCTCCCTTTCAAATACGTAAATAAAAATTTTAATGGCACTAAAATAAGTTTATTCCATTTTCCATTAACTTTTTGAAGTCCCCTAGTATTAAGTAAAGAGGATTGCATTTTACTCTGTGAAATGTAAGTTCTCATTACTTTGTGAGCTGAAGCAGATTTAAAATAGCTTCTTGAAGGAACTGGAGGCCCATGGCACTTTGTCTCCCCCCGCCAACACATGTAGAAGGCTGCCGAAAGTGCCCCTGTTGGGTGCCACTGCAGCTTTTTACTGTCACAGCCCACTGCAGTATTTATAGGTACTCACCCTGCAAAACACCATTAGGGTGTTTAAAAGCATTGAACTCCATGATTCTGCCTTTAAGCATCTTTCTAAACTGGAACTCCTGTGCATGGATATTCATTTGTATTGGTGGAATTTCTTGAAAGTTTTAAGTAACACAACATAAAAAAAGGTTTGTTTGAAAGACATCAAGTAAAAGCATCCACCATGCTATTTGCATAGCACCTGCAAGGACCTGCTGTCTCCCAAGACTAACACATGGGGACCTTGGTGGTTCAGGTAAGACATCCAAGGGCTCTACCATTTGGGTTTCATTTAGGGCCCCCCCAACACTTATCAACCCTTTGTGGCATACGTCCTCTACCTACTATGGAATTTCAAAATGTTGACAGAAAATGGAATTAAAAGAAAGTTCACTGGGACTGTCTTCGTGGCACAGGGAGTACAAGTTCAAGTCCTAGTTACTCCACTTCCAATCCAGCTCCCTGCTAATGCACCCAGGAAAGCAATAGAACATAGCCCCAACTACTTGGATCCCTGCAACCCACATGGGAGACTCAGGTAGAATTCTGGGTTTCTTGCTTTGCCCTACCCCAGCTCTGGCTGTTGCGGCCATTTGGGGAGTGAACCAGCAGAAGGAAGACTAACTCTCTCTCTCTCCTTTCAAATAAAAATTTTTTTTAAATATATGTTTATTTTGGTCCAAAAAATTTGCCATTCATGCATTATTTTTCTAAAAAAATTATTTATTTTATTCAAAAGACAGTTATAGAGATAGAGGGGAAGACAGAGACTGAAGAGAGAAAGAGAGAGATCTTCCATCCACTGGTTCACTCCCCAAATGGTCACATCACCCAGAGCTAGGGCAGGCCTAAGTCAGTAGCCAGGAACATCCAGTTCTCCAATGTGGGTGACAGAGGCCCAAAGAACTGGATCATCCTCTTCTGCTTTCCCAGGTGCATTAGAGGGAGCTGGATCAGAAGTGAAGCAGCTGGGATTCAAACCAGTGTCCTTATGGGATGTTGGCACTGCAGGCAGCAGTTTAACCCTCTTTCCCAGAGCACAGGCTCCATATTCTCATTTCGTGATATGCATCTTCCATGAACTTTTTGAAGACCCCTTATATTTTGTAGTTAAGACACCTTAAGACCAAGGTTAAGAAAATTTGTGCAAGAACTGAAATTAAAACCTACACCCTGGGGCTGGCGCCGCGGCTCACTAGGCTAATCCTCCACCTTGCGGCGCCGGCACACCAGGTTCTAGTCCCGGTCGGGGCGCCGGATTCTGTCCCGGTTGCCCCTCTTCCAGGCCAGCTCTCTGCTGTGGCCAGGGAGTGCAGTGGAGGATGGCCCAAGTACTTGGGCCCTGCACCCCATGGGAGACCAGGATCAGCGCGGTGCAACGGCCGCAGCGCGCCAGCCGTGGCGGCCATTGGAGGGTGAACCAACGGCAAAAAGGAAGACCTTTCTCTCTGTCTCTCTCTCACTGTCCACTCTGCCTGTCAAAAAAAAAAAAAAAAAAAAAAAAAAAAAACCTACACCCTTCATTTCAAACCCATTTTTCTGGGATCCATTTTTCTTCCCACTCCATCAACTAACATCCTACCTCCAGGATTGAAATAAGTTCTTCCAAAAACACAGATGCCTTCTAGTTTGTAAAGAAAGTGCTGGTCTGACCAGCATGCATTTTAGGATCTCAGTATACCTCCTCCCAAATTTGAAGAGTCAGACAGTAATGTAAACAATCTGATCAAACACAGAATTTGTAATACCTCCTTAGAAGTTGAAGGACATTAAAAATGGCAGCTGCTAATAAGCATGCTGGGATTGCTATCTGCATTTCAAAGGATCTCTTGGGAGGAAGAAAAAGGTTGGTCAAGCACAATTATCTTGTACAGCAGTTAAAATTTTTAACTACTCCAATATGTTGGTGGTGAGATTTAATCTTAGTGCAAGGATACCTTTATCAACCTTGGGGATTATCATGCACGCAAAGCAATTTAGACACGCATGGTTTCTGCCTTTAAGGATCTTTCTAAAATGGAATTCCTCTCCATGGATATTCATTTGTATTGGTGAAATTTCTTGCTAAGAAAACAAAGCGTCTTTCAAACTCCCAAGTTGTTACCAACTTGTCATATTGGAAAGATAATACAATTTCAACAGAATATTCCCTCTCCAGTCAAAAGTTAATGAGATAATGAGCTCAGTTTAATTTCCTGGTGAGGGCACCATTTTCAAATCACAAAGGCCCTTGACAATTCTGGCATTTCTCACTGCCTACATTCTGGTGCCTTCCTTTTTGGTGCCCTTCATTTAAAAAAAAAAAAAGGAAGGTGCAAGTTGCAATTTTCACACAGCTTAGCCCCAAACTCAGCTGCATCACCTTAGCCTACTTTTTTTCATATTTCTGGACTGTCCACCTTTTTCATCAAAACATATACACGGGCCGGCACTGTGGCATAGTGGGTAAAGCCTCCATCTGCAGTGCTGGCATCCCATATGGGCACTGGTTCATGTCCTGGCTGCTCCTCTTCCAAACCAGCTCTCTGCTATGGCCTGGGAAAGCAGTGGAAGATGGCCCAAGTCCTTGGGCCCCGGCACCCACATGGGAGACCTTGAAGAAGCTCCTGGCTCCTGGCTCCTAGCTTCAGATTGCTTCAGCTCCAGCCACTGTGGCCATCTGGGTAATGAACCAGTGGATGTAAAATCTCTCTCTCTCTCTCCCTCCTCTCTCTGTAACTCTGCCTTTCAAATAAATAAATAAATCTTAAAAAAAAAAAAAAAAGCACATGCAAACCCACAAGAAGGTGCCATCAAAAGTTCATGGAAAAATAGAATTGTAAAATAAATTTATTTTGGCGCAAAAAAATCTTGGAATCCATGCATTGGAGTACATGCAGATTTTTTTCATAGCACCCACTGTCCATGAACTTTTTGAAGACGCCCTCTCGTGTGTGTGTGTGTGTGTGTGTGTGTGTAGAGAGAGAGAGAGAGAGACAGAGAGGGAGAACCTGAAATGAACAAGATGTTGTGCTAGGAACGGAGCATACCTGGTTGAATAGGAGCCTGTTTAGGACATTGGGACAAGTGTCGAAAACCGACTCACCTACCCAAAGCTTTCTGTACAGGGAAAGGAGTACAGCTTTGCTTGAACACCACGGAGGGGCCTTTAATCCTGGTTGGAGGAATCCAAAAGCCTTCCTACGGGGACATATTTGAGCTGGGTTTTCAAGGATGAACAAGAATATCCAATGTGGAGAATATAAAGTAAATGTGTCAGGGACATAAGGTGTATGGCAGGAAAGTGGTAGTGATGGGTGTATTGTCACTGGTGAGCAACCCAATCGCATCTACAGACTTTGTACTTGGTCCTATGGTTCAATACAGCTCGGATTTTTCAGCAAGGAAGCAACAGAAAGGAAACTGGCAGGAGTGATTAAAAGTAGAGTAATAAAAACTGAATCTGGAGACATTGTCAAGGGAAATTTCAAAGACAGGGTAGGAGATGGCGAGGACCTGAATGGGGATTTGCGGATGGAAGGCAGGGGAGGGTGTGGTATTGAATACCTTCCTTCCGCCTGGCAGCGCAAGCAGATGTCAAATGAGCACCTCCATTCCCTGACCCGCTGCCCATCAGATTCTCAACACTTCACCAACCTTTGTGAACACTTCGAAAGCTCAAAACAAGGATCTCTGCACTCATTTGAATCCCTTTTTATTTTTAAAAATGAGGACTGGCAGATAATAATACCTCATCAGCTCAGTCCCCAAAACACCAGCTGGTGGCCTCTTTAGGGTGACATGAACGAGCACCAGCAGCATGGGTGACTGTATTTGCTGTTGATTAGGTTGAAACTCCCGGTTGCTTACGCTGCAGTGGCCAGCTGGAGCGCTGTCACCCTCCAGCAGACACCCGTGCCTGTCTTCATTTGGCCCAGAGCAGAGGCACACAACTTCCATCAGAATAATGAGAAAAGACACCCACAGACATGAAATCGGCGATCCCCTCTGTGATGGTGCCTCTTCCTAATCATGGCACCTGCATCGGTTCTTCTGTCTCCCAGTCCCGTGGGAAGCGGCCCCTCGACCAGGATACCTGCCCTTCTAAGGACTTCTCTCACTCAGGCTCTGCAACGAGGTTCTGACTTTAGTACTGCAAAAAGTCTTCAGTCTAGGGAAGGGGCTTCCAATCTAGGGACATATCAAAATCTTCCCAAATTAGGTCTCTTCTCTGTTTGTCTGTGGAATCTCTCTGAGAAAGTGAGCCCAACCTGATTTTAAAAACTACTTCTACTCTGCCTTCTCATATCCCAAGACCTTAACAATTTAGTGTGTGGCAGCATTATTGAGATATAATTCATGTCCCATAAAACTCACCCTTTTAAAGTGTATCACTCTATGAATTTTCACATAGTCACGGAGTACTGTTACCACCTGACTATCTAATCTTAGAACATTTTCATCTTCCCCAAAAGGTAGCCCACATCTACTAGCAGTCTCTCTCTGTTCTCCTCTCCCTCCAGCCCCTGTCAACTAGTCCACTTGCTGTTTCTTTGCATTTAACTATCTGAACACTTCATATAAATGAAATCATAAAATATGTGGCCTTTATGTCCAGCCTCTTTCACTTAGCATTTGTTTCCAGGGTTCATCTGTGTTGTAATACACATCAGTATTTCCTTGCTTTTTATTGCTAACTAATATTCCATTTTATGGATATAACAGCTTTTTTTTCATCCATTAATCAGTGGGTGGGTGTTTGGGTTGTTTCTTCTTTGGGTCATTATGAATAATGATGCTACAAACATTTTTAAAAGATTTATCTTATTTGTTTGAAAGGCAGAGTGACAGAGAAGGAAAAAAGAGAGAGAAAGAGATTGTCCATCTGTTGGTTCACTCCCCAACTGGCCATGATATTCTAGCTGGAACCAGGAACTCCATCCTGGTCTCCCACATAGGAGGCAGGGGTCCGAGTACTTGGGCATCTTCTGCTGCCTTCTTAACTGCATTAACAAGGAATTGGATCAGAGGTAGAGTAGGCAGGACTCAAACCAGCATGCATATGGGATCCAGCATCACAGGCTGAACCTGCTACACCACAAAACTGCCTCTCTACAAACATTCCTGTTCAAGTCTTTGTGTGGACATACGTTTTTATTTCTCCTGGGTAGATACCAAGAAATAGAATTTCTGGATCATATGGTAACTCTATATTTAACATTTTGAAGAACCGCCAGGCTTTTGTTCAAAGTGCTGTACCATTTTACATTCTCATCAGCAATATTATGAGAGCTCCAATTTCTGCACATTCTTGCCAATGCTTGTTATTATCTGTCATTTTTATTTCACCCTACTGGGTCTGAGTGGTATATCATTGTTTGGATTACATTTCGTGAATGCCTACGATGTTCAGCATCTTCTAAAATGTTTATTGGTCATTTGTATGTCTTCTTTGGAGAAATGTCTATTTAAATCCTTGGCACATTTTTAATTCAGTTAATTGTTTTTAGGATTGAATACTAAGAATTCTTTATTCTTGACACAAGCTCCTTATCAAATATATGGTTTGAAAATATTTTCTCTCGTTCTATGGACTCATTTTTCACTATCTTGATGATGTCATTTGCAGCACAAAATTTGTTTTGTCTTGTTTTTTCCTGTTTGTTTTGTTTTTTAAGATTTATTTATTTGTTTGAAAAGCAGAGTGACAGACAGAAAAGAAGACAAGGGACAGAGAGAGAAAGATTTTCCATCTGCTGGATCACTGGATCACTCCCCCAATAGACAACTTCCAGGGCTGGGTCAGGCCAAAGCCAGAAGCCCAGAACTCCCTTTGGGTCTCCTACATGGGTCCCAGGCCCCAGGTGCTTGGACCATCATCTGTTGCTTTCCCAGGTGCATTAGCAGGGAGCTGGATCAGAAGTGGAGCAGCCAGGACTCAAACCATCATTTATATGCGACACTGTCCACTCTGCTAGTGTTGCAGGTAGTAGCCTAACCTGCTGTGCTACAAATTTTTTGTTTTGATGATACCCAAGTTACCTAGTTTGTTGTTGTTTCTTTTACTTTGGGTATTGCA